>NW_005195736.1:253301-266039 GCF_000372725.1 Emiliania huxleyi CCMP1516
GGAGCGACGTGCGACCTGTCAGAGCTTGATCTCCGATCGCAGCTGCCTCTGCGCGTCCTGGGTATGTACCTTTGTCGCGCGCCGGAGACGACTCGACGCCGCTGAGATCGGAGATCAAGCTCTGACAGGTCGCACGTCGCTCCTTTGACGCCGACGTGACTCACCCGTGCAGATCACATCAGGACACGGTCTCGACACGCTCGGTACGACGCCTGCGACCCGTCTCGGGTCAGGTGGCACGACGCTCATCCGCCTACCAGCGCTGCCGTGCAGGTTGCCACGACGAGGTCGAGCACGCTTCTATACGCTCGCCCAGCCTTCCTTTCCATCCCATTAGGCAGCCTGGGAACGGTGGCGGTCAGAGGCAAAGCCTGCGAGGGGTGGTGGAACCACATGTCACGGCTACCGCCGGCTCGACCCCACGATAGCCTCCGGAGGCTGACTTTGAGGCACCATCATCGGACGATGTTGACGAGTTGGGTCGCTCACGCGGTAGCCAGATGACCTCTCATACTAGTATCATCGGCCATGGCCGCAGGAAGCGCGGGGGATTCCGCTGGGAGCAACACGGAGCTCCGTTGGACGCGTTTTCAAGATTAGCGTGTCAGAGTGAATTGGAACTAGCCTGCGTGGAGAGAGAGAGAGAGAGAGAGAGAGAGATTCTCTCTCTCTCCCTGCGTGGCTACGGGGGGCGCGGGCGAGAATGCCAATTGCTTTCAAACACACTCTGCGGAGCTCGCACATCGTACTCGCGTGTCTCGTGGGTCGTGGCGTCGACGAGTCGTCGTGCACGCGCGTGACGCACAGGGATTTTAAACCGTGCCCAGTGTTGTGCGAGGGAGTTTTAAAATTCTTTTGTTTTGTTTAAATTCTTTTGTTAAAATTCTACGGCGCGAATTCTTTTGTTTGGTGAGCCTGTGTGTGTGCCAGTCCGCGCCAGTCTGCGCCCTTGTCGTGCCAGTGTGCTGTGAGAGAGGCTTGTATCTTAAGAATTCTTTTGTTTAGCCACAACGAAATCTGGCCACTCGTTGCGGTGCTGGACAGACATGCATGTGGTGCTCCGCGCGGCGCGAGGCGCGTCATCTCGACTCGCGGCCGTCACCACGCCACGAGCCCCGATCCTAGCAGGCCTCCGCTCCGCACAGCCGTCCCTGCCGCCACTGCCGAGGCTGCTCAGCACCCAACCGCGCCGCCAGAGAGTCGAGAGAGGTTTGCTATTTGCCGATCTCAAGCGGTGCCGCCGCCCAGAGGATGTGGCGCGGCTGGAGGCGAGGCTGCAGCCGCTGAGGACCACAAAGGAGTGGACTCAGCTCATCACGGCTCACGCCAAGGTCGGGAGCCGCCGCCGCGCCTTTGGCATCCTCGACGAGATGCGGCAGGCCGGATGCGAGCCAAACGTCTTCAGCTACAGCATTCTCATCAACCTGTGCGCAAGGTCGAAGGACTGGAAGACGGCGGTGTCGCTGCTTCGCGAGATGCCAAATGCGGGAGTACAGCCAAACGTGATCAGCTACAACGCGGCCATCTCAGCCTGCGAGAAGGCTGGCCGGTGCGATGAAGCGCTGTCGCTGCTGCGCGAGATGCCTGATGTGGGAGTGCAGCCAGACGTGATCAGCTACAACGCGGCCATCTCAGCCTGCGAGAAGGCTGGCCGGTGCGATGAGGCGCTGTCGCTGCTGCGCGAGATGCCTGATGTGGGAGTGCAGCCAGACGTGATCAGCTACAGTGCGGCCATCTCTGCGTGCGAGAAGGCTGGCCGGTGCGATGAGGCGCTGTCGCTGCTGCGCGAGATGCCAGGCGCGGGTGTGCAACCAAACGAGTACAGCTACAACGCAGCCATCTCTGCGTGCGAGAAGGCTGGTCGTTGGGAGGAGGCGGTGTCGCTGCTGCGCGAGATGCCTGCTGCGGGGTTGAGGCCAAACGTGGTCAGCTACAGCGCAGCCATCTCTGCGTGCGAGAAGGCTGGCCGGTGCGATGAAGCGCTGTCGCTGCTGCGCGAGATGCCTGATGCAGGCTTGTCACCAAACGTGATCAGCTACAACGCGGCCACTTCAGCCTGCGAGAAGGCTGGCCGGTGCGATGAAGCGCTGTCGCTGCTGCGCGAGATGCCAGGCGCGGGTGTGCAACCAGACGTGATCAGCTACAACGCGGCCATCTCTGCGTGCGAGAAGGCTGGCCGCTGCAATGAGGCGCTGTCGCTGCTGCGCGAGATGCCAAGCGCGGGAGTGCAACCAGACGTGATCAGCTACAACGCGGCCATCTCAGCCTGCGAGAAGGCTAGCCGGTGGGAGAAGGCGCTGTCGCTGCTGCGCGAGATGCCTGATGTGGGAGTGCAGCCAGACGTGATCAGCTACAGCGCAGCCATCTCTGCGTGCGAGAAGGCTAGCCGGTGCGATGAAGCGCTGTCGCTGCTGCGCGAGATGCCAGGCGCGCGTGTGCAACCAGACGTGATCAGCTACAACGCGGCCATCTCTTCGTGCGAGAAGGCTGGCCGCTGCAATGAGGCGCTGTCGCTGCTGCGCGAGATGCCTGATGCAGGCTTGTCACCAAACGTGATCAGCTACAGCGCGGCCATCTCAGCCTGCGAGAAGGCTGGCCGCTGCAATGAGGCGCTGTCGCTGCTGCGCGAGATGCCAGGTGCGGGGTTGACGCCAAACGTAATCAGCTACAACGCGGCCATCTCAGCCTGCGAGAAGGCTGGCCGGTGCGATGAAGCCTTGTCGCTGCTGCGCGAGATGCAAGAGGACGGCGTGCAACCAGACGTGATCAGCTTCAACGCAGCGATTCAGGCGTGCGCGGCAGCGCAACAGCTTGATGAGGCGCTGAGGCTCTTTAAGGAGGCGCTGAGGTCGGTCGAACCAAACCGTATCACCTTCAACGCGGTGCTGGACGCTGTCGCGTCGCCGCAGCCAGCCATTGCTCGCGAGCTGTGGCTACAGGGCTGTAAGCGTGGCCTCTATCCCGAGGTAGAGAAGTGGGAAGCCGGCGCCCCGAAGCTAGACTTGCACGAACACTCGGAGGGCGCGGGCGAGACGGCGCTGCGGTGGTGGCTGGAGGAGCGCGTGCCAGCGCTGCAGCCGAAGCCAGACCGGCTCATCATCGTCACTGGCTGGGGAAAGTCGCGCCCCGCCACGCGGGTTAGCGACCTGCGAGGGCGTGTGGAGGGCGCCCTTGCAGCGATGGGCGTGCCCACGCTGCCGAGCGACAACCCGGGGAGGCTGGTCGTGGACATGCAGTCGTGGACCGATAGATAGTTTGCCCCAGTCCAGTGAGTGAGTGAGAGTGAGTATTCTTGATACGAAAGCACGTCGCCCGCTGGCGCGCGTAGCCCTATACTCGAGTATCGATCTAGGTGCGCGGCAGTGTCCAGGGTGGACCACCGCGGCCCGCGGCCGCGGAACCGCGGCGGCGAACGGGGCTGGCGCGCAGAGCGCCGGCCACCGTCGTGCCGCCGGAAAGGTGTTCTAAAAAAGAAAATTGGAAAAAGAAAGGGCGGGGGCGTGCGGGGCAGAGGCCCAACGTCGGGCGGCTTGTCGGGGTCCGGAGAATTCGAGGGGGGAACGAGGAGGGGGGATGGGCGGTCGGCGTCGGGGTCGAAGCCGCAGGGCGTACGGGGTAGCCGTCACTTTCCCGCCTCAAAAGGGCGGGGCTGTCCCGGAAAGTGAGAGACGCCGGGCAGCGTGGCGCATTACTGAACCCTCCCATACGTGTTTGAGGCTCCTCCTTTGCTGTCCCATCTCCTCATCTCTTTCCCGCCTGGGCGGGGCAGCGGGTGGGCGCGCGGTGCGGCGTGGCGTGTGAGTGTGTGCGACTGCAACGACGGACCGCTCAAGGGACCATTGGGTTTGTACTACAAGTCCGCCGAATTTAAGATTTAACTTCAGGTCAAGCCTGGGGTGCTCCAGATTTTGAGCGCCGCGGAGCGGCGCGAAGCGGATTTTGGGGCCTGCCGCGGGGCATAGTCCAGATTTTAAGCACCATCTTGGCCTCTACAGCGCTTCTAGCGCCTCATACATAGCGCGATCGCACCGCAGTGTGGGACTCCCGTGCACCACCCCTCGTCCCACCTCCTTCACTTCCTGCAAGTGAGACTGCTGCACGTTGGTAGTGGTTTAGGACTGTGCGACAGTACCATTGAGCATCGCCGCATGTATTGACGCCCGCCGTGTGCGCATGACGATGGTCGACGCAGGTAGGCTCTTCCTCGGGGCCTTCCGCAGCGGCCTCTTCCTCGGGGCTTCCGCAGCAGCGCCTGCACGCCCGCCGCCGCGGCCGCCGACCGGCGCACCTGGCAAACGCCCCATGACTACTGACCAGGAGGTGCGGGACAGGTTTGCAAAGTACGTAGAGCAGGAGCGACGCGCTGAGGCGGCGGGATTTTTACCTCCGCGGGCTCGCCGACACTGTTGCGGTCAGCAGACGAGTGGTACAACGAAAAGTTTTGGGATGGCGGCATGTTCGGGGTCGGTGCCTCCTCCGCCGCCGCCTCCATTGCCGTCCCCGCGGAGCAGCCCACCGACGCCATCACCGCCAACCCCGAGCAGGCGGCCACCACCGCAAACGCCTCTTTCATCAACACTCTGGCGCCCCAGTCCGTCATCTCCGCTACTTCCGTCGCCGCCGCCACCACCGTCCCCGCCGCCAAACCAGCCCCCGCTACCGTCGCCGCCGCTCCCTCGGATGGCAGTACTGCTTCCGCCGCCGCAACCAGCACCATCGAGGTCAAGGATGCTGTGTCTCTGGGTCTGCTGTCGCCCTGCTGGCTCGGCCTCGGGCCAAAGCTTGACATCGCATTCTCTCAGCCCGGCCCTTCGCGCTTCTTTTCTTGTTGGGCGGGGGGCGGAGCCGGGAGCGGCTCGCGGGTTGGTCCGGTGGGGGGGGCTGGGCGGGGCGGGGCGGGGTGGATCGGGTCGGGTCGGGTTGGGGCGGGGTTGCTCGGGTTGGGGTGGGGCGGGGTTGTGGGGTGGGGTGGGGATGTCGGGGTGGGGAGTGGGTGGGCTTCCGCGTGCCGAGTGGGAGTGGTGTGACTGCTCCTGTGGTGCGGGCGACGGCTTCTGAGGAAGCCGTCGCCCGCGCCTCGCCTGTCGCGTGAATCGTGTCGTGCGACCGCCTTTTGTTGTAAAATTCTTTTCTTAGAGTGGATGGCCGATCCGAGAGCCCCCCGCGGTCTCTGAGGCGCCATGCACGCGCGCATTTTCTTAGCCCAGCGCTGCGCGCTTCTTTTCTCAGGCGAGTGGACGGCCGCTCCGGGACTAGTAGTGCCCCCCTAGAAGTGCTCTCAGGCACTATGCACGAGCTTCGATCTGGCCGCCCCTGCATCCTCTCGCTCCCAATGCCCCTGCCCCACTCATTGCCCATGAACCTCTCGCCCCTCGCCATCGGCTCGCCATGTTCGGAGGAATGAGTCGCATGATAGCATGCCGCCACGCATCTCACTCGTCGCGTGCCGGCTCGCATGGTCGCATGACGCCACATGTCTTTCTGCGTGTGCGAACCTCCCAGCCAGCCTCCTCACCTGCATGCCGGCCCTTCGTCGGTCGGGGCTGTCTGTCCAGCGTATGAGTATAATGTTATGATATATCATCGTCCGTGTATTTTCATAAAGCTAGAGGCCACGGGAGAATTGAGAGGTGCGCCGTATCTACTCGTGGCTGTCGAAATCACCGCCGCCGCAGGCGGCGAAGCAAAATTGGGCGATTTTCGGGCTGTCCAGGCGCTGCTTGAACCCAGATTTTAAGGCCGCGCAGCGGCGCCAGTGCAAATTTTAGGGCCTGACGTGGCGCTCCGCATCAAGATTTTGAGGCCCCCGGGCACCCCCCCTTCAAATCTTAAATCGGCGGACCTGTATTAACAACGAAGGCGCTCTCAAAAAAGAAAACGCCGCGCTTCCAAGACCGATCGGAGCTCTTCGACCTCGCCCGACACGAGGCTCGCCCGCGTCGCTCACGCACCGCTCCCGCCCACTCGCCGCCATCGCCCACGCCACGCTCACGCGTGCCAGCGCTGCGCCCACAGGCGATGTCGACCTTCGGCCAGGTCTTCCGCGTGACGACCTTTGGCGAGTCGCACTGCAAGGGCGTCGGCGCGATCGTCGACGGCTGCCCGCCGTGCCTCGCGCTGACCGAGGCGGACATCCAGCCTCAGCTGACGCGCCGACGGCCGGGCCAGTCGCGCCTGACCACGCCGCGTGCCGAGAAGGACCTCGTCCAGATCCTGTCGGGCACCGAGCACGGGCACACGCTGGGCACGCCGATCGGCCTGTTTGTGCCAAACGAGGACCAGCGGCCGGGCGACTACAAGGAGATGAGCGACATCCCGCGGCCGGGCCACGCCGACTTCACCTACCTCATCAAGTACGGCAACAAGGCCTCCTCGGGCGGCGGCCGCTCGTCCGCGCGCGAGACGATCGGCCGCGTCGCGGCGGGCGCAATCGCCGAAAAGTGGCTGCGCGGGACGTATGGGACGGAGATTAGCTGCTGGGTCTCGTCGATCGGGGACGTCTCGCTGCCGGAGTCGGCCGTCCCTCGCGGCGAGGGCGGCTGCCTCGTCGGCTGGACGCGCGCACAGGCGGGGAAGACAGAGAGAGAGAGAGAGTGAGAGAGAGGCGAGACTGAGCCGGGCCGGACGGCCGGGACACTTGCCTACCTCCCCCGTCTCCGCCGCCGCCAGCACCGCCTCCGCACAGGTGGACGAGTATGGCACGCTGCGCATGCTTCGAGACCCGGCGACCTTCCATCGCGTTGGGGAGGCCGAGGTCGCGGACGCCGACGAGCGGCGCAAGGCGAACATCGACGCCGAGGTTGCGGCGGAGGACGCCTTCCTCAAGCTTGTCGGCGTGCACGCTGGCGCCTCTGCAGCGGGTGTCGCGGAGGCCGCCAAGCGCGGCGTTGCGGCGGCGGCGGCCGGCGCGGCCGAGGCGCTGCGCGCCATGCCGTGCTACGAGGACTGGCAGTCTAGAAGAGCCAGAAGAGCCCAGAAGAGTCTAGAAGAGCCAGAAGAGCCAGAAGAGCCCAGAAGAGCCAGAAGAGCCTGAAGAGCCTAGAAGAGCGGGATGCGTGTCAAAGCCGTCGAGCGAGCGCTCCGCGCGGCGGTGTAGTCTGGTCGCCTCGCCCGCCCTCTCCCCGCCTCTGACGTTTGTGTCGCCAGCACGCGCAGGATTGGCAGGGCGGCGTCTACACGCATGACGGGGGGCGGCTCGGCGAGGCGGAGCTGAAGGGCGTCGACCTCGCGAGCTGGCGCGCCGAGATTCGCCGAGATGTAGCCGAGATGCAGCTGAGAGTACAGCCGAGAGGCAGCCGAGAGGTAGCAGAGAGGCAGCCGAGAGGGAGCAGAGAGGCAGCCGAGAGGGACTGGACCCACACCGGATTCGATACTCTGGAGGTGTGGTACCAGGCGCACCGACGAGCTGCTCCCGCTCCGCTGCCCGCACCCGCCGACGGCGTGCCGGATGGCGACGCTGATCCGGCAGGTCGAGGTCGAGAAAGACTCTATCTCTCCCCCCGTATCTCCCCATATCTCCCCCTATCTCCCCGGCAGGTCAAGGTCGAGAAGGACTCCATCTCTCCCCGTGTCTCCCCATATCTCCCCCCATCTCCCCGGCAGGTCAAGGTCGAGAAGGACTCCATCGGCGGGGCGGTGGCGTGCGTCTGCACCGGCGTGCCGGCCGCGCTGGGCGAGCCGGTCTTCGACCGGCTGGAGGCCAAGATGGCGCACGCGATGATGTCGCTCCCGGCCACCAAGGGCTTCGAGATCGGCTCCGGCTTTGGCGGCACCGTCATGCGAGGCTCCACACACAACGACCCCTTCGTGGCCAACCCGGTCGGCGGCAGGCCCGGCGACAGCGGGCGGCCCAGTACCGCACCACGCACGGAGCTGAACCCACACTGGATTCGGGACTCTGGAGGTATGGTACTAGGCGGCCCGCGCTCGGCGTCTCGTCCAACTACGCGGGCGGTACGCTCGGAGGCATCTCGTCGGGAGCGCCCGTCTACTTCAAGATCGCCGTCAAGTCGGTGTCCACCATCGGACAGGCGAGAGCTGGGGGAGAGTTGGGGAGATGTGGGGAGATGTGGGGAGATCGCCGTCAAGTCGGTGTCAACCATCGCACAGGCGCCTCTCATCTCGGCTCCTCTCGGCTCCTCTCGGCTCCTCTCGGCTCCTCTCGGCTCCTCTCGGCTCATCTCGGCTCATCTCGGCTAACGTGAGAGCCATCGGGCGGGCGCCTCTCTCGCCATCCCTCTTTCTGCCGTCTCTCCACCTAGTCTCCGCCCAATCTCCCCGATCTCCCCCGCCCGATCTCCGCCCGTTCTCCCCCATCTCCCCGCCCGATCTCCGCCCATCTCCCCGCCCGATCTCCGCCCGATCTCCGCCCGATCTCCCCGCCGCGCAGGCGCAGCAGACCTCGCGGCTCACCGGCGAGGCAATCACCCTCGAGGCAAAGGGGCGGCATGATCCGTGCGGCGGACCCTAGAAGCGGGACATCCTCTCTCCCCATCTCTCCCCCTCTCCCCCATCTCTCCCCCATCTCTCTCCCCATCTCTCCCATCTCTCTCCCCATCTCTCCCATCTCTCCCCGAATCTCTTGATCGAGGCCTCGATGCGGCGCGCATCCCCCGACCACCCACACATCTCCCCATCTCTCCCCAGCCTCCCTCAAGCCTCGACGACGTACCACACCCTCGGAGCTGTCCGTCGCAGGTGCGTGCTGCCTCGCACTCCGCCGCTAGTCGAGGGCATGGCCGCGCTCGTCCTCATCGACGCGGCGCTGCTGCAGCGGCAACCAGCACTCGAGAGACACGTCTTCCGCCGTATTCGGTCGCATTCGCCTGTATTCACTGTCTTCTTCTCCGTTTGTACTCACACGGTGCTCTGAGTGCGCTGCACACACGACCGTGCTCGTGCCTTGAGGCTGGCGTTTTCTGCCTCCAGGACGCGGCTGGGCGGGGCCTGCACCACCGTGTGCGACGGCACGCGCAACTTTGACCCGGCGAACCCGTGGGGCGACGCGGCCAACGGCGCCGCCAACGGCGCCGCCAACGGCGCGCCGGCGGCGAAGAAGGCGCGCAAGTGAGGGGCGCAGGGGAGGGCGCGGAGGTCCTGCGGCCTCTTTTGCGACGGCCGCGCCTCCAGCCGTGCCGCACGCGTGGAGAAGGGAGGACGCACGCGGCGCCGGCGGGGAAGGCGGCGTTGCGCGCGAGGTCGGATCCTTCTCTCGCGCCTTCGCATTTCGGTACTCTCGGCCCCGCGCGTTGTTTCTCTTCTCCGCGCGACCCGTGGGGCACCATGGGCACACACCGCTGATTGATTTATATTACGGCTTTAGAGTATATGGCATTTGTGCAATGCTCGTTCGTGCTTCTAAGTTACTTTTCAAGAGAAGTTCTATCTGCACTCTCGTCTGGCCGGCGGAGATGAGACTTGAGAGACAGTGACAGAGTCCTCGCACGTCGCAGAGAGCAGAGGCCAGAGCCGAAGATGTGCCGTACACGGGCGGCACGGGGTCCTGCTGCGCTGGGGCGAGTGGAGGGAGATCAGCAGCGAGAGGTCTACCAGCGCGCGCGTGTGCGCGAGACTATGACCCAGGAGCGCGATCGATCAGGGCGTGGGCCCAGCCTCCCGCTGCTGCAGAGTGCAGTCGCGCTAGCTGCATCTTGAGGTGCTCGAGCTCGCTCCTCTCGCGAGCCTCCCTGGCCTTCTTCTTCCGCATGCGAGCCACCTTGTTCGTCACCTCTTCTGGGGTTGGCGGTGCGCCGCCTTTTTTCTCAAGTATGCGCCGCGCCTTAGCCTCCAGCCCATCGTCGGGCGGGGCGAACGGAGCAGTGCGCACGGGCCGCTGGCCAGCGTCGCTGATGATGCCGCTCAGACTATTTCTCGCGTCGCCAACCATCCCGCTCAGAGTGTCCGTAGCGTCTCCGACGATCCCACCCAAGCTCTCGGTGGCGTCGCGCAGCGCGCTCATAATCGACTCGACCCCGCTGCTACCGCCGCTGCCGCCGCTGCCCCCTTCACCTGCCCCGTTTGGGTTGCGAGGGTCCGCCTCAAGCCTCTGGTTAAGCTCTGCCATGGTTGTTAGCATAGCCTGAGGAGAGGTTAAGGCGGTTAGCGAACCTACCAAGGCGGTCCTGCCCCCGCTGCGCTGGTCAGTGCTATACAGTCGTAAATCCTGGCGCCTTCTCTTCCTCCGTCACAGCTCTGCTCCTCGGCGAGCTTTGAAGCTCAACGTTGAGCTGTGCGAGTTTCTGCAGCACCGCGCGAGAGCTGGGTGATAGAGCCTCTTCCTCGGTCTCGCCCCCAGAAGACTCGGTGGCGGCCATATGCACAGGCTTTGCTCGTGCGTCCCCGATCGTTTTGCACTAATGAAAGAAGATTTCGTTTGCGTCAGGTTCGACACAGGGAAAGAAGAATTGAAGCAAAGGAATTTTGACACAGGTACAGATAGCTCGTGCAGGTGGGGACCCTGTCCTCCTCCCAGGACTTTTTTTTCCAACACAGGTACGCCACAGGACCAAAAGAGGCCCCGTCGCGGGGCGCCTACACGAAGGCGTCGAGGTGGGCGAAGGGGTGAGGGCGGCAATAAAGCCTGGGGCGCTGTTATTCACACCTCTGAAAAGGCCGTTCAAACGCACCCTCTCGCCCCATGCAGCCGGCTGCTTGCTGGTGGCACTAGGGCCGCTGGGACGCGCAAGAAGAATGAGCAAAAAAGACGAAGATGGCGACGAGCACGAGCATGCCAAAGTGGGACTTCGCGTGCGGGTCGAGGGGCAATCCAAGCTCTCTTCACAGGGTGTGGCCGTTACAGGTGGTCGGCCTTACTGGAGGACGGGCCCCGTGCGCGCTCCCAGCGCCGAGCCGCGGCCCCACGCGCCACCTGGGCTGCCTCTGGCACGGCCGGGGTCCGCCGAGAGGCTGGGCTTGGCCGGCGGCGCGACGCGTGGCCTGTGCTGCGTCCGTCTCGGACGTTCAAGCGGCGCCAGCCAGCGGCTCGGCCGCGCATCCTTCACACACGCCGCCACAACCGAGATGAGCGGGCCCAGTGTCGAGCCTTGATGTGAGCTGCATGTGCGCGGCGGCCGTGGCGACAGCAGGTCCACCAGACGGACCTCAAAGCTTGCCGTCGGCGTGCTGTCGTGGCGAGAGCGCGAGACAGCTGCAGAGGAGCCGAGTGCAGTGGCGAGCCAGAGGCTACCTGGGTCACCAATCGCCACCGCGACAGGTGTACGAGAACTACAACCTCGACACTCTGTCGATGCCCAACCTGAATCACGTGGCGGGCATCTACGTGCGCGCTTCTCCCTCTCGCGCCCCTCCGCACTGCCTCCCCTCCCGACCCTTCCCGCGCCGCACTGTGGGAATGCGTCCCCGTGCAGCGGTAACGGCGGGCTTGCCGGACCATGTCTCCCCTGCCTCAGGTCAACCCCAAGCCCGACTCCTGCAGCCTGGGCCAGCGGGGACCCCAAATCTGTTAAAAATCAAACTTTTGGGGGTGCACCTGTTCTAGACTGGGTGTTAGTGCCAGTGCGTCACGAGATCGGTGTGTGTGTGTGTGTGTGTGTGTGTGTGTGTGTGTGTGTGTGTGTGTGTGTGTGTGTGTGTGTGTGTGTGTGTGTGTGTGTGTGTGTGTGTGTGTGTAGTGAGGGGGAGGGAGGCCTGGTGAGTGCGAGGGGGAGAGGAGCGATTGAAGAATGTAACAATACGAGCTTATTTGAAGAGTTTACACGCGACGCCGCCCCTGAGGCGCGCGATACACAGCCCACGAGACTGCGCACAGGACTTTTGGCACACCCTGCATGCACCGGGGGAAGGTAAGGTAAGGTAAGGTAAGGTAAGGTAAATATCTCCACACCCACACAAAGTGGTGGGAAGGCGGCGCCGTTTTTTTGTCCGCACTAACGCCCCGTAGAGCCGTACCGCGTGTGCAGCGCACAAGTCAAGATGCGGGCCGCAACCGCACGGAGATACTTTTCCGCTCTCTCCTACCGCGTGAAAACAGTAACGGTGTGATCCCGAGTCGCGCGCTCCGTCGCGCCCTGCGGGCCAAATACGACATTGAGAGACCAGACTGATGCGAGTATGAGCTGGAGCGGTGTTCCCCGACCACCTTGGTCTCTGCCCGTGCGGTTCTTCTCTCGTTCCTCTGCCCGTGCCTTGGTCTTGTCGTTGTTTCGCATCCATGTCTGTATGGCGATCGAGGCTGCCACCCTAATTCTAGTTCACTACGGCGCAGGTTTTCTTTTAAACCCACATCCCGCCGGACGACGAAGTACTACGAGGTGGATCTCCGAGAGGTGAAGGTCCCAGCGGCCTTGCCGCGCAGGATGCGCCGCCCGGGGCCGATCCTAGGCTTCTTCTTACTCGCGGCCGCCGCGCGCGCCGCTCGGGTGCTCTCTCACGATCACCCCGCGTTTGTCGCCGTCGACCGCGGGGAAGTCGAGAGCCTGCGCGAGTGGCTCGAGGCACGTGGCTGTGCCAACCTGGGGCGCAACGCGAGCGGCTCCCCGATCTCCGTGCTCCGCGGCTGGGTCGGCGGCTTCCCGGGCGCCAGGGGCGGCCAGCAGCCCGCGTGCATCCCGACGGGCGACGCCGCGGCGGGGCTGGCGTTCAAGGTGCGGGAGGGTGTCTCACCGCTGCTCGTGTACGCGGCCAACTCTGTGGACTGGTACCCTTCGCAAGGGCTGTCCAACGACACCGGCGCGCAGATCGCGAGCCTCCTCCTCGCCCACGGCGCCGACCCAAACGAGA
>NW_005195736.1:266230-267762 GCF_000372725.1 Emiliania huxleyi CCMP1516
CGGCCGTGGTTGGCGTGAGCGTGCAAATGTGAGCGGGGGCCCTAAAAACGGGCAAAAAACGGGCAAACGGAACCGTCCCCGGGTCCTTTTTTTCGCGGTACTCACGGGGGGCTCCCCCTTTTGTTGTGCCACACCCTTTTACGCCGGGGCATTTCACGGGGCAGGCTCGGCACGTGTTTCCCCGCCCGCATTGGGAGCCCCATGGCCGACCGCGCAAAAACGCGGCACAACCGCAGCCATTTCGAGCTGAGGGGGGGGGGATCTCCCTGGGATCTCCCTGGGATTTCCCTCCCTGCCCCCCTCCCCTTTTGGCCCACACCCCTTCACCCCTTCTTTTCCCTTTGTTCACCCTCCCCCAGGGGGCCAAGACAAGGGGGCCAAGACAGACAGACAGACAGACAGACAGGCTTCTTTCCCCAGACCCCCCTCCCACGGCCGGCCCACCCTTCCCCCCCCCCCCCCCCCTCTCTCTCTCTCTCTCTCTCTCTCTCTCTCTCTCTCTCAGGAGCGTCTGTCTCGGCTCTGCCACGCGCCGCGCCTCCGACTACGGCGAGGTTGCGAGGCTTCTGCTCTCCGCGGCGCCTCGGTCGGGCTTCTCCTCGCCCTACAGCATGGCGCCGCTGGGAGGCGCGCTCTAGTCCCATACCTCCAGAGTGCCGAATCCAGTGTGGCTTCTCCTCGCCCTATAGCATGGCGCCGCTGGGAGGCGCGCTCTAGTCCCATACCTCCAGAGTGCCGGATCCAGTGTGGCTTCTCCTCGCCCTACAGCATGGCGCCGCTGGGAGGCCCCGTCCGACGTCAAGCAGATCTAGCCTCACCACCTCCAGAGTGCCGAGGCCAGTGTGGGTTCAGGTCCCGTGGGTGGTGCGGTAGGCGCGCCGTCCGACGTCAAGCAGATCTACGAAGAGAGCGGCATTCCGCTCGCGTCTATCCAGCCGCCCGAGGTAGACGAGATACGGCCGAGATCCAGCCGAGAGACGGCCGCGAGACAGCCGCGAACACCAGCCGCGAGACGGCCGAGAGACGCCTCTCCCAGGCCGCTGCACGCGGGGGCTAGGATCTCGGCGGCATCTCGGCGGCACCTCGGCGGCATCTCGGCGGCATCTCGGCGGCATCTCGGCTGGCATCTCGGCTGGCACTTCGTAGGGCGCGACGGCGCTCTCCGAGGCGAGCTACGCTGGGAACCACGTCGTCGTCGAGGCCGTGCTGAGCCATGCGGCCGTGGTTGGCGTGAGCGTGCATATGAGCGGCGGCCCTAGAAGCGGGCAAGAAGCGGGCAGACGGAGCCGTCACCGCGTCCTCTTCTCCGCTGTACTCACGGCAGACGGAGCCGTCTCACCGCGTCCTCTTCTCCGCTGTACTCACGCGGTGCTCCCGCCCTCGCTGTGCCACACCCTCTCATGCCGGCGCACTGCACGGCGCAGGCTCGGAACGTGCTCCGCCGCCCGCATCGCGAGCGCCATGGCCGACCGCGCAGAGACGCGGCACAGCCGCAGCCACTTCGAGCTGAGCGAGGCGCGATCTCCCTGCGA
>NW_005195736.1:267862-268541 GCF_000372725.1 Emiliania huxleyi CCMP1516
TCTCGTCTGGGCCGCTATCTCGGGTAATCTCGGGTGATCTCCCCGCCCAGCCCTCCTCTCTCGCGCAATCCGCGCTGGCCTATCTCCCCAGATCTCCCTAGATCCCCCTGTCTCTCCCTAGATCCCCCCAGATCTCCCTAGATCTCGCTGTCTCTCCCTAGATCTCCCTAGATCCCCCTAGATCTCGCTGTCTCTCCCTAGATCCCCCCAGATCTCCCTAGATCTCGCTGTCTCTCCCTAGATCCCCCCAGATCTCCCTAGATCTCGCTGTCTCTCCCTAGATCCCCCTAGATCCCCCTAGATCTCCCTAGATCCCCCTAGATCTCCCTAGATCTCCCTAGATCTCCCTGGATCTCGCTGTCCCTCCCTCCAGGCGCTCCTATCGCGGGCGATCCGCGCGTCCCGTCGCGGCTGCGACACCTGCTCGCTCATAGAGAGCGAGCCGGTCAACCTGTGGCCTGCTAGGGTGCCTCTCTCCCTAGATCTCCCTGAGGTGCCTGCTAAGGTGCTAGCGCTGACCCTGACCCTGACCCTGACCTGTCGCCACCTCTCGCCACCTCTCGCCACCTCTCGCCACCTCTCGCCACCTCTCGCCACCTCTCGCCACCTCTCGCCACCTCTCGCCACCTCTCGCCACCTCTCGCCACCTCTCGCCACCTCTCGCCACCTCTCGCCACCT
>NW_005195736.1:270354-271495 GCF_000372725.1 Emiliania huxleyi CCMP1516
AAGCGATCACACCTCATATCTAATCTGGAGCTGGAGACTCTTTCGGCGGAGCTCAGCGCCGCATCGACCGCCGTCGGCGGCGAAGGCAGCCCCGCCCGCGCCGCCGCCGCCCCGAGCGGCACGGCCGCCGACGCGGCGAAGGCGTCCGCCGCCATCGTAGCCGCCGTCGCTGCGACGGCCGCTGCCGCCGCCAACGCTGCGGCGGCGGCGGCGGCCGCCGCCGCCGCCGCCGCCGACACGCCCGCGGCGGCTAAGGCTGACTCGGCCCCGGACGCGCGGTTCGGAAAGGAGGCGGGAAGCAAGTGGCGCGGCCAGCGGGCGGGCGTGTGTGAAGAGCGAGGTGTGAACAGCGGCTCTTCACACCTCCGGCTGTGAGCAGGCGCGGCCAGCGGGGCGGCTCTGTGCACGGGCGCCACGAGGCGCCGCGGCTGCAGACGAAGCTGTACAAGACCAAGCCGTGCCGCCGCTGGCACGCGCAGGCGCGAGACACCTCCGAGACACCTCCGAGACACTTCCGAGACACCTCCGAGACACTTTCGAGACACTTCCGTGCCGCCGCTGGCACGCGCAGGCGCGAGACACCTCCGTCGTCACACTTCCACTGTCCTCGCTGCGCCCGTGACAGAGGGCCGCCAGCGCCCAGACGCTCTCTAGCGGCCCCCTGTGCCGGTCCTCGCCTGCCTGACGTTTCGCTGCCGGCACAGCCCTCCTCCACCACCCTGCCCGCCCCCTCGCCCCACCAGACGCCGGGCCAGTGCAAGATGGGCGCCGCCTGCTTCTTTTACCACGGCGAGGACGACGTCTCCACCCCCGAGCGCCCCATCCCCGTGCCGAAGTGGCTCGCCGACCAAGCAAAGCAAGAGGGCATCGACGTCATCGAAGACGGGGTCGCGTTGAAGCCTAGAAGCGGGACACTCGCGCACTCTTGCCTTCCGGCCAGCGCTCGAGCGGACACGCACTCCGCTGGGTCTCGTCCGGAGTCCGCTGCATTCGCTCTCCTCGTAGCCGGCGTAGTTTGCGCGGTGCTCTGACACGCTCTGCACAGGACCGTCTTCCCACCCTGAGGCTGGTGAATTAGGTCGAGGATGGCCCGCGCGGCGGGAATCGGTCGTCCCCCGCGCCCCCCGCGCCCCCCGCGCCA
>NW_005195736.1:271723-272332 GCF_000372725.1 Emiliania huxleyi CCMP1516
CCGCTCTGCGCGGGCGTTTGTTAGTCCCCACGAGCGCGGGGGGGCGGCTTCTCTGCGCGGGTACGCCCCGCACCGAGTGAGGCCGAACGGCGCGCGCCTTGCCGCACCTCTGCTTGGGCCACAGGGCTAGCCCCAGCTAGGGTCGGGCGGAGGTGTGGGCGCCGCCGCAGGGATGGCCTCTGAGATAGCCTCAGAGATAGCCTCTGCGGCGGCGCGAGGCGGGGCGCGCGTGGGGTCGGTTTGGCGAGATGCGGCGTGCAGTGTGCGAGGAACGGAGATGGTGTGAGGGCTGAGGGGGATTGCGCGTGGTGGACGGTGGACGGCGGCGTCCGGGGGGTGTCGCCCCTTGACTTGACGTCGGAGAGACAGGGCCAGCGCGAGAGAGGAGGATATGCCCGCGCGCTGCCACGGTTGCACCTTGCACACGGAAGGGGCCCCGCTGCGCCTGCTGAGCTGCGCGGCCTGGCTGTATTGTACATTTCGTTCTCGCACTAACGGCAAACTGACTGGCGTCACTGGGGGGGCAGCACCTCGGGCGGAGACTCATTACAAAATCGCTGTGTCGTTCGTGTGCGAGGCCGAGGGGGCATGGAGAAGGGGAGGAGGAGG
>NW_005195736.1:272994-313552 GCF_000372725.1 Emiliania huxleyi CCMP1516
ATGCCAACCCCCCCCCCCCCCCAATCCCACCCGCGCGCCCCCACTGTCCCTGTCCGCCCCGCCCACCAAACCCGCACCCGCGTGCGCCCGACACCGTCGCTGTACGTCGTGCTCCGCAGCCGCAGGGTCTGTCGCTCTCTGCCATGCTCGCGCGGCGGTCCCGCCGTGCCCCGCGCCCTTGCCGCCCGGGGCTGGAGAGGCACCGTATTATAAGCCATCGGTGATCCGGCCGAGCTTGGATGAGGGCCAACTTAGCCACGACCTGACCCGCCAGTCCAACCAGTAATTATATGTAGCAGAAAATATGCCCGCGACTCCCTCCCATCTGACCATGCCCCGGGCCCGCTGTGCAGGTGACGCGATGGTTCGGGCTCGAGCTCGGCGGCATGCGGGTGCCCGACGAGGAGGACTGATCTCGGGTAATCTCGGGTGGAGCTCGGAGGCATGCGGGCGAGGAAGGGGAGGACTGACCCGGCGGGTAGTCATACAGTCATAGACCGGAGCGTAACGTAATCACCGGTGTGTCGTTCGGGTTCAGATTCAAATACGACAGGGTCATAAAAATACACTAAATCTAAAGCGCGCGAGAAAAGGGAAAAAGCGAGCGCTGGTGTCGGCACACGCACCTCGCAAGCTCGCGAGCACACGGGCCCTTCTCACACACAGTTGTTCAGACACCCCCCATTTTTTCGCGTAGTTTTTCGCCGTGGCTAGCAGCTTGACGATGTAGAGCCCGCTTCCTCCCACGCATAACGCGACGCTGGTAATGGTCGGCTACGCCACGGGACGCCAAGCCTCCGAACAGGGCATCCGCGGCGCTCTTGTCACCCACAGTCAGTAACCGCACGAGCTCCGCAGTCCGCTGCCGCGATAGCATCTCCTCCGGCCTCGCCAGCACCGCGTGCGTCAACTTGTCCGGCTCGATGCCTCGCCGCTGCATCTCCGCCCACAGCTCTGCCACCTAGGAAAATCAATTCGTGGAATCCAGTCCGAGATGCAGTGAGGCGGAGCCTACCCTGCACCTCCTCCGGCCTCGCCAGCACCACCGGCGAGACTCTGGCCGCCTCGATCGCTGCTGGTGCTTGTGCCAGCAAGCTGTCGCGAATCGCACGCTGTAGGCCTGTTGGCAACAAGCCCAGCGCGCGGCGCAGCAAGCTCATTCCGGCGCCCGTCGATTCCGGCCCATATGCTGGGACGAGTTTCGCGCTTTTTTGAAAAAGAAATTTTTCGTTGTTGTTTTGTGCGGCGGTGTGTCGCCGCATATTCAAGATCCAAAAGTGCTCCATGTCGCCAGAGTCTCGCCGGACATGTCCGAACCAACAAGTGCTCCATGACGCGTTAGATGAGAGAGAATTTTGTGTTTTTGTCCAATAGAGCGAGCGCATAACGCGGAGATGTGAGTTGTGTGAGAGAGATCTCTCTTCATATGTGTGTGACAAGAAAAAATACACTCTCTTGCGGATAGTGGCCCTCCTCGGCGCTACACGGCGATGAGCGGGACCGCATGCCTCGCGCGCGCTGAGAGCTGTGCGGCGGCGGGTCGCCACCACGCGCCTCTGCCTCCCACGACTATCTATCCTGCGCGAGCCCTGACCCACGCCTCCGCCGCTTCCGGACAGACCAATCTATACGCCTCACAGTGCCACTTCCCGGCCGCTCACAGCTTCGCGCGGAGCGCCTGCTCCAGCTTGAGCGTCTCGGCGACAAAGGCGTTGATCCCCTCCGCCATCTTGGTGGTGGCGCACACGTCGGCGTTGGTTGAGCGCGAGCCGGAACTGACTCGGACATGTCGCCTGCTCACAGCGGATGACGCGTGTACTCGGATTAAAAAGAAAATCGGAACGCCTTGTCCTGAAGGACGTCCGGCATCCCTCCCACCCTGCCTCCGCGCTCGCCGACACCGCGCTCGCCGACAAGGCAGCGCCCTGTCGCTGCCAAATTCGGGCATTGATCCAGAGACAACTACATATGATCCTAGCCGGCATCACCCTCACAGCCAGCATCGCCTTCTCCGCCGGTGCTCCCGCTCTCCCACTGGCCGTTGCGACGTTGGTTGGCGTGTGGTCCACTTTGCCGCCCGCTGCGCTCACCGAAGCAGTTGGCAGGGCCGTCGGTGCCATCCTCTCACACCCAACTGTCGTGGATGGGATAGCTTACATCATCGTCAAGGGCATCAACGCATGGCTTGCACAGCCCGACCTCGGAACAAAAGTACAAGGCCTGGTTGATGCGATGGCGACTGTGGATGCGTCAACGAGCGCCGAGGCGGCGGCCAGAAGGGCAGGAGAGACGGCCTCCACCATGGTCGGCTCGTTCTTTCGAGGAGTGTGCGCCGGTGAAAGGCAGCGAGATAGTCCTTCGCCGGAGCATGAGGTCGGACGGCTAAAGAGCTAAAGTACTCTGCTGTGGCTAAGTGAGGGTGTAGCCACAGCAGAGCGGACTGCGCGAGACTCTTCCATTTTCTCATCGAATCGTCTGTACCGAAAATACACTTCATATTACAACAGCGCTCACATCGTCAGAGCTCGTCTGCAAACCGTCGTCGTACTCCTCCGCCGACGACCGCCCTCGGCGCCATCGCCCAGCCTCCCGTCCCCGCCGAGATCGGCCTGCCCCCCGCCCGCCAGCTCGCCCCCCTCCCCGGCCACGTGGCCGCCTAGAAGGACGCGCGCGGGCAGCGGAGGCCTTTCCTAGACACTTCCGCGAGGCACTTCCTAGGCAGCGGAGGCCTACCTCCTCCTCCTCCGCAGACACGCGCCGCCCCCGCCGCGGCGGTGGTGCACACGGGCTGGCTGCGCAAGAAGGGGGGCGCCAACACCGCCCTCCGGCGGCGCTTCTTGACGCTGGCGGCCTCGCGCGGCTCCGACGGAGAGAGGCCAGATTCGCCGAGATTCGCCGAGATTCGCCGAGAGCCGAGATTCGCGGCTTGAGGCGGCCTTCGACTGTCCGGTTATTTTGCTCTCCTCTCACACACTCACGTGGCTAAGCTCGAGTACGACCAAGCTCGGCCAAGCTCGGCCAAGCTCGGCCAAGCTCGGCCAAGCTCGGCCAAGCTCGGCCAAGCTCGGCTGATCTCGGCTACTCAGGCGCGCCCTCCTCATGTGGCATCTCTCCGACGTCGACGCTCTCTCGCGCAAGGAGAGCGACGCGCGCACTGCGCACGCATAGAACAAGTCCTGCGACGCAGTCACGCACATACTGCGTCTCTCCCTCGCGCCACGCCCCTCTCTCACCACACGCACACCCCCAGCAACCTGTCCGCATCCCCAAGCCCCTGCCAAAGCCCGCTCGCCCCCTAACTCCCTCTCTCTCTCTCTCCCTCCCTCCCTCTCTCCCTCTCTCTCGCCGCCCTGCCAGCAGGGCCCGCGCGGCTTCGCCTACTTCGCCATGCGCTGCTCCAGCCGGGCGCCGGCGACGCACCATCCCTCCGTCTCGCGCTGCTGCCCGCGGCGGCGAGCGGCGCGGGCGAGGCGCGGCGCGCGGGAGAGCGGCGGCGTGTCATCGTCCTTCAGGCGCTGATCTCGGAAAAATCTCTCGCGGGCCATCTCGGGTCATCTCGGGTCATCTCGGGTGGTGTGGTCTCGGGTTCTCTCGGATCGGGTGGTGTGTGTGGTCTACAGCAGAGACAGGCGCACACACGCCACCGCCTTGCGCTCTCGCCCCATTTGTCTTGCAGGCGCTCACCGAGCAAGAGCGAGAGGGGTGGATGGCCGCGCTCGTGCGCGCCGGCGCCGATAGCCACGCGCCGCCCGGTGGCACTCGCTACGACCGGCTCTCGCCACGCGTCAGCTTTTGAGCTGACACGCGGCTGACAGCCCTGCTGGGTCGCCGGGAAACTAGCCGTCTAGGGGGCGTCACGATTGTGGACGGAGAGGTTGGTTCTACAACCGCCGCGTGAGCTTCTGAGCTCGAGCACCATATACGCTTCGTTTTATTATGCATATCTATATGTCGGGGGGATTCATTGGACATTGGGGTCGTTTCGCGTCAACGAGCCGTCACCTTACCTTAGAGAGTATGTTGAGCTGCGCGCAACCGAACAAAAGTAACGCGTAACACTGGTCACTGTGCACGAGTCTCGATACTCGAATCGGTAAATCGTACCAAGACGTACGCCTTTGGTGCGTGCCGCGGAAGCCGGAACCGCAAGAGCCATCCGCTCTATCTCTCTACTTTAGACCGGACGCGGAACCATCCACATCATCACTGGCTCGCGGCAGTAAGGGCACTCTTGCATCAGCTCAGAGCATGGCCCGCAAGCACACAAGTGCCCGCACGGAACCGCAGCATGCGACTTGACTCTCGCGAAGCACACGATGCACGTGGTCTCTCCCCCCATCGTGGATTCGGGGGCAGCCGGCCGCCCCGTGTCGAGGCCGGCGTCCGCTAGTGAGACGGCAGCAAACGGCTCAGTGACTGGCAGATGCTGCTCCGCCGCCTCTCCCGCCTCTGGCCCGATCAAGCGCTCGATGGCGCCGACCCGCTCCTCGAGGCTGCCCTCGGTCGCCGCGCCGAGGCTCGCCTCCAGCCGCTCGACACGACACGGCAAGTCCCGGCCGCCGGTCGACTCGCTGCTCACCGCCTCCTCGCACCGCGAAACCCGACGCGCCAGTGCCTCCTCCTCCGCATCTATCTCTGACCGGCGCAACGCCTCTGCCAGCTCCGCATCCTCGCGCAGCGCCGCCCGCTCTGCCGCACCCGCTAGCTCTGCCGCCTCGCGCTCCGCTCGCCTCGCCGACTCCTGCTCAGCAGCCAGCTGCGCCGCCCTCTCCTCCTGTGCGCGAACCTCTGCCGCAGCCTTCGCCCTCCGCTCCTCCTCGAGCGCGAAAGCAGACGGCGCCTTCTTGGCCTTACTGTTCTTCGCCTTGGCCTCCTTCTTGGCCGCCGTTGCCTCCGCCGCCTTTGCGCGCCGCCTCGCCTTCTCCTCCACCGCCCTCCTGTCCGCAGCCTCCTTCTCGCGCCGCGCCGCCTCTGCCTGAGCGGCCTTGCGCGCCGCCGCAGCCGCCCGCTGCTCCTCTCGCTGCGCCTCCTCTGCTGCTCGCCTCTCCGCCTCCCTCGCCCGCAGCGTCTCCTCTGCTGCCGCGCGCTCAGCGGCCAGCTTCGCCTCCGCCTCCGCCGCAATGGCTCGCCTCTGCTCCTCCAGCGCCGCCGCATCCGCTGCCCGGCGCGCCTCGTCCGCCACTCGCTCTGCTTCGCGCTGGCGTGCCGCCTGCTCGCGCTCTCGCGCCGCCGCCGCCTCCTCCCGCTCGCGCTGCTCGCGCCGCCCCTTGGCCTCGAGCGCCTTCTCTGCCGCCTTCTCGGCCGCCTCCGCCACCCTCAGCGCCGCTGCGTGCGCCGTGAGAGCGCGCACGCACCCGGCGTGGTCCGTTTCAGGAGCACTGGCGGCGTCGGCAGTAGCTAGCACCTTGAGCGCTTGCTCCTTGGCGATATGCAGCGCGGACAGGCCGTCAACCTTTGCATCTGCGCCAGCCCGAAGCAGGCGGAGCACGACGGCGGTGTGGCCTCTGTAGGCGGCGAGCATCAGGGCGGTGCCGCCGCCGCTGTCCGTCAGGTTGACCTCAGCGCCGTGCTGCAGCAGCAGCTCGACCACCTGCTCGTAGCCTTTGCCGGCGGCGGTCGTCAGCGCGGTGTAGCCGCTGCTGTTCTGCAAGTTCACCTCAGCGCCGTGCCGAATCAGCAGGTCGACCACCCGCTCGTGGCCAAGCTGGGCGGAGATCATCAGCGCGGTGCCGCCGTCATTGTTCTGCTTGTTGATCTCCGCGCCGTGCTGCATCAGCAACTCGCTCACCCGCTCGCGGCCGTTCTCGGCGGCGCCCATCAGCGGGGTGCCGCCTTTGCTGTCCTGTAAGTTGATCTCCGCGCCGTGCTGTAGCAACAGCTCTAACATTCGCTCGTGGGCTCCGAATGCGGCGCGCATCAGTGCGGTGGTGCCGTTGCTGTTCTGCAGGTTGACCTCAGCGCCGTGCTGCAGCAGCAAGTCGACCACCCGCTCGTGACCGTGGTGGGCGGCGAGCGTCAGCGCGGTGCTGCCGTTGCTGCTCTGCAGGTTGATCTCCGCGCCGCGCTGCAGCAACATGTCGACCACCCGCTCGTGGCCCCCTTGGGCGGCGAGCATCAGCGCGGTGCCGCCGTCGCTGTCCTGCAGGTTGACCTCAGCACCGCGCCGTATCAACAGGTCGACCACCCGCTCGCGGCCTTCCTGGGCGGCGGCCAATAGCGCGGTGACGCCGTCGCTGTTCTGCAGGTTGACCTCCGCGCCGTGCTGCATCAGCAGCTCGACCACCCGCTCTTGGCCGTTGAAGGCGGCGCTCATCAGCGCGGTGTAGGCGGTGCTGCTCTGCAGGTCGATCTCAGCGCCGTGCCGAATCAGCAAGTCGACCACACGCTCGTGGCCGTTCTCGGCGGCGTACATCAGAGCAGTGTTGCCGCTGCTGTACTGCAGGTTGATCTCAGCGCCGTGCCGAATCAGCAAGTCGACCACCCGCTCGTGGCCGTTCTCGGCGGCGTACATCAGCGCAGTGTTGCCGTCGCTGTCCTGCTGGTTGACCTCCGCGCCGTGCCGTATCAGCAGCTCGACCACCCGCTCGTGGCCGTAGCGGGCGGCGCCCATCAGCAGCGTGATGCCGCTCACGCCGTCTCTCTCGTACGTCGCGTCGGCCCGCCCGCCGCTGTCAATCCACGCCAACACTGCCTCCTCCTCGCCTTGCTCGAGCCACGCCAGCACCGCCACCTCTTCGCCACGCTTCGCCGCTTGCACTGCCGCGTCGGAGCAGCTCGAAAGCTCTTTTGCCATCGTTTGGGTTCCGGGTCTTGGGTGGGGGGGTGGACCGCGCGGATTAAGCGTCCACCCATACGGCGGGGGCTGCAAAATGTCGACATCTAAAAAAGGACGAGAGAAAAGAGACCACAACGCAACACTGTGTGGCCACTTCCGCAGGCTGTCACGGCCCCCCCGTGCGCGTCCAACAATAGCGGAAAAGGCGTCGCGGCGTCGCCGGCGAAAGCGGAAGCGCACGCGCAAAGCGCGCGCGACGCGCCGGGCGCCGTTGGGGGCAGCGTGGGACACAGGAGGTGGCCAAGCAAAGTTCGGCTGGTGGAGAGCCTGATGCTCACTGCACGATCGGGAACAGCGCGTCCACGCCGAGCGCATTGTGGATCATCATGCCCGTGATGCCTGCGAGAGTGTGTGTGTGGGGGGGTGGGGGGGTGGGGGGGATAGGAAGGGGGGGGATAGGAAGGGGGAGGGGGGGGGGGGGGGGTAAGTCGCGAAAGGATGCAGCCAGCAAGGTCTAAGAACTGTCCAAGACGTGGGAGCGCTTTGGGCGGCGGCATCGGGACGGCAGTCGGGGGCCCTGACGCAGTTGCAGCAGCCGCACCCACCCGTGGGCGGCGCGAGAGGGCGGTGTCTTGCAAGTGTGTCACGGAAGTGTCGTCTGCGGGGGCGGGCCCGCACCCATCACGGACGTGTCTCAGAGGTGTCTCGAGGAAGTGTCACGGAAGTGTCGTCTGCGGGGCGGCGGGCGCACCCATCATGGCGGCGCGGCCGTTGTTGCGCTCCGCATTGAGCTTGAACTTCTTGGTCTCGGGGTCGTCGTACCGCACCCACGAGATGCCGCCCACGTCGCCCGGCTCCTTGGACGGGTCCGTGGCGCCTGCGGGGTGCGGAGGGGGGGGGAAGGGGGGTGTGGGGGGGCGGGGGGGGGGGGGAGGGGGGCTGGCTCAGCATCATTTCCGCCCGCAAGCAGCGAGAGAGGGGATTGAGGGCGGGAGAGGCGCGGGAAGAGGGAGGGCGCGGCGCGCCGTAGGCAAGCTCGAGGAAGATGACGAAGCCGACGATCTGCAGCCAGCCGAGCGCCGGCACCGCGTTGTACGAGTCAAAGCAGCCGCCTGTCGGCACGGGCGGAGCTCGGCGCCGCGTCAAGCCGGGCAGGGCATGCGTCGCGTGGGAGGCGGCCGCTGCGGGAAGGGACCGATCCGTCGCGGCGGCGGACGGGGCGGTGGAGTGTGAGCTTCGGCGTTGCGCGGTCCCCTCTCGCCCTGTCCGGAGAGCCCTCTTTCGCCGGCGCCGGCGGGGCGGCGCGCACCCGGCAGGTCGGCGAACTTGAGGTCCAGCGACTTGGAGAGGTAGCCGGGCCAGCGGAAGCCGGCCTCAGTGGTGAGGACGCCGACGGTCGCGAGCATCGCGATGCGGCCATGCTTGATCTCGAGCTCCACGTAGCGGCGGTAGTCGCGGCGCGGGTAGTCCACCGGCTCCGCGAGGCAGCCCAGCGGGTCCCACACGCCCAGCGGCGGCGTCACGCCGATCTCGCCCTCCGCCTTCATCACCGGCGCGGCGACGCGCGTGGCATGCGGCAGCAGCGGAGCCGTGAAGGCGGGCAGGGAGGTCGCGGCGATGCTCAACATGGCTAGGGTCGGTGGGAGATGCGCAAATTTGCCGCAGTGAAAAAAAATCCCCCCGGGTAGGAACTTTGCCTATACGTGTGTGGAGCAGGAGAACTAGGAGAGCGCAACCAGTAGGAGGCCCGCGCCTGCCCCCGTGCCGCCGGGTGCAACCTGTCCTATACGAGAGAGGAATCCCTGGGACCCTGTCGTGTGGGTGAACCCTGCCCAGCCCCCCTCCGTGTCGCGATGCGCTCCCCGCTCCCGTTCCCTTGTGTCCCTGATCGTCCTCAGCTTACAAGATCCTGCTCGTGCAGGTGGTGACCCTGTCCTTCTCCCACCCCTCGTTTGGCGTGCCCGTTTTATTTATTTATTTATTAAATGCAGCGATGGACATCTCGCTACAGGCGCTCGCGGGGTCGTGAGTGGGGGTCCCCACTGCTGCCCCTCTGACTATACCATTTGTCTGTGGTGATGCCTTTCCCTGAGAACGCACACAACGCCTCGTGTGTAATGCCCTGTGTTCCGCGAGTGCGTGTGCCCCGTCGTCCATGCTAGGACGTGTGTAACACTGACTGACTGATTTATTACGTGTGTGGTGGCGGCGTGCCGTCCTCCCATCCCTCCCTTGGGTTGTCTGTTTTCTTTCTTTCACTTTTACGAGAGGGGGGTCCCTGGGACCCTGTCGTGTGGGTGAACCCCGCCATAGCCCCATCGGGCTGTTCGATCACATGCTCGCATTTCTTTTCGCGCCCAGTGTCGTGGGAGAGGTTTTCGAATTTTGTCAATCTCGTCACAGAGGCAAATTTGCCTCGGAGTGAAAAAACTCTCGAACGGAGAGACCCGTGTTTACTTTACGGCCCTTTCCCTGCGAACGCGCACCCCCGGGGCTAGGGCTCTCTTGCCCGCAACCCGATGCCAATCATCCGGCCCGCTGGGTGCGCTTCTGAGCTCCGCCCCGGCCCTGGATGTGCGGTTAATGACTGCACTCCAAGTGCTCCAAGTTCCTGCTCTGGATGTGAGGTTACTGACTGGCATGGCATGGCATGAAGGTTGCAGCGAGAAGCGGCGAGAGACTGCGAAGAGAGATAGGAAGAGGCAGACTCCCTAGGGTGGGCGACGGCTAGCGCATCACACACCTCTCCTTAAAATCCCTGTGTGGTGGCGGCGTGCCGTCCTCCCATCCCTCCCTTGGGTTGCGTGTCTTCTTTCTTTCTTTCTTTTACTGACTGCACTCCAAGTGCTCCAAGTGCTGCTCCAAGTGCTACGTGTGGGAGCAGTGACATCCGTAGAGGCACGAGTGTTCGAAGAGAGAGTGGACCTGAGCAACAACATGACCTGGAGGCAAATGATCGGAGTGGGAGTCAGAAATGTGGTTGGTCCTTGCGCGAGGGGAGCTCGATAGACTCGAGGGGCCAGGATACGCACCCTTGGGCCGCAGCCGCACGGCCATCAGCGTGTTCTTCTTGACCACCGCGGCCTCGGCCTTCACTGGCAGCTTCATGCCGGCGTCGGTGGGGGCGGGAAGGAGGGGTCCGACCGTGGACGATCGCCGCCGCGCCCAGCACAGCCTTGGGCTCGGCCGCGACGACCGAGGTCGGCACCGCGGGCTCGTCGGGCTCGGCCTTGAGCTTGTTCTTTGGGGACTTGGTCGGCATCAACTCGCCATCGCACTTGTACACCATCGCCGCCGCGACCTGCAGCTTGGCCTATGATTGTGTGAGATGCGGTTGCAGCGACACAGGTTTGCGAGTGCGCTCAGGTTTTGCCGCCAGTCGCTCACCGCGATGACGTCCCGCCCCCCAAAGCGGCTATTTGTGGGACCCTCCTCGCGATCGCCCAGCTCGTCGCGCATCGCCTGCCGCTGCTTGTGCTGCGGGAAGATTGCCTCGCAACGAATTGGACCGGCTAGCCTGAGAGAAGAATTCCAACTGCCTCTGACAGCAGACTGGCTCGGACTGGCACTACAAATGGCACAGCAAAGAAAAGAAAATTTGTAGGAAATTACGTGGGAACACGTGGAATCTGGAAAGTTACACCGACCACAAAGCCAACAATATACCTAAAAATGTGACCTATCATCTCTTCTCCCTGACACTCGCGTCTCTCACACCGCCGCAAGCTCCTCGTTCGCAGAAACCCCGATGCCTCGCGCAATCATGGCGGATTGCAAGCCCGCATGTATCTCTTCTCGAAAGGGAGGCGCCTCTAGATTGCAGTCGCCCGGATACAGCTCCTTGATTGCCGGCAGCGCTCCTGCATTCAGAGCCGCCGCAAGCGTGGCCCAGCCGGCAGACGTGATGCTTTGGCAATCGTCCTGTGGCAAGGACAACCCTTCGAGGGTGCTCCATGTGCCGTCCACGCCGCTGCGAGCCAAAGCGGCGATACCCGCGTCGCCGACGTTGCAGTAGTTGAGTCTCAGGTCCTTGAGTTGCGGCAAGGCGCCTGCAGCCAGAGCGTCAACCAGAGCGATCATGCCCTCGTCGTCGATGAAGCCGCCGGATAGGTCGAGGACCTCGAGTGCGGGCAGGGCGGCAAGATTCTGCTGAAGAGCCCCCATGAAGTACACTGCCTGCTGGCGGTTGAGCTCCCACCGAAGCTCTCGCAGCTGGGGCAGCGCAGACCTTGCCAGAGCGGCAAGGAGGCGCTCGCTGGCAGCGTCTGCTTCTTTTCGGTGCCTTCTCTCCTCCTCCCCCCTACGATCGACAACCGTCTGCGGCAAGTTCAATGTCTTCCCGCGACAAAACCTGTCGTATGCGATCGCACCCCTCACAATCTGTGGTTCATTCCATCCCAACGGATGGATGTACCCGGACATTGTCTGCAACCGACTGAAGCAGCCGGAGGAGACGAGGTGAGTCAGCACACTCGCGATCCTCACATCGAAGTTGACGTAGCGCAAGCAGAAGCGCAAGTCGAGCTCGCGGATCTGCGCCAACTCTGCCCGCGAAAGGCTCCGCTTTTCTGTCTCGCCTGGAGGAGCCACGTGCATCTGCTGACCAAAATCCCCCGCTTCCGTGTACCGGCGCAGCGCCTGTGCTGCCGTGGGAATGGCAGCGCGGATGCCGCGGCACGTGGAGGCGAGGGCCGTGGCAGCAGCTGGCCCGCTTGGGTCTGGAGCGAGCGGGTCGTCAAGACTCGTGGTAATGCGGAGCAGAAGGTCGTTGGGGATCGCGCTAAGCGAGTGCGGCTCGGGGGGCGCGGGGAGCGCGGGCGCAGGCGCGGTGGCGTCGGAGACTGCCATGCGCTTCGACGGCGGCTCGTCCTCGTCCGAGTACGAGTAAGACTCGAGGGTCGTATAAGTTGTGGTGGTCGTGAACGTGAAGGTGGCGCCGCAATGGTGGCAGTGGTGGTGGTGATGGCAATCGGGGCCGTCAGCGTCGTCAACAGCGCTTGGCGGGCAGCTGCGGCAAGCGGCGCCGGCCTCCATGAGAGCTCGAAAGCACTCAATCTGGCCCGTCAGAGCGGCAAAATAGAGCGGCGTGAACCCGTCGGCTGCAGCGAGCGTGCTGCGCTCGGCACGCTGCCTCTGGAAACCGGCGGTAAGGAAGAGCATCTCGATTCGATCGCGCGGCGTCAGCGCCTGCCGCACCTCCTCAACCAGCGCCTGCACCCCGATAAGCGAGAAATCGGGGGAAGCGTTGGTGCTGAGAAGCGCGCGCACGCAATCGTCGTAGCCGTATGCGATCGCCGGAAAGAGCAGCGTTGCTCCACTAAAGCCATCGTCGACACCCGACGCTCGAAGCGCACGGATGGAGTCGGCGTGGCCGTGCCTAGTCGCAAGCACCAACAGCGACCTGCCATATGACGCAGCCGCGCCCTCCACGCAGAGCACTCGAATACAGCCCGAGTGGCCGTGACGCGCAGCAAGCACCAGAGGCGTCGAGCCCGACTCATCGGCCAGATCAACTGCAGCACCGACCGCACACAGCGCCTCGACGCAGCGGTCGTGACCGTGTCGCGCCGCTGCCGCGAGCGGGCGGAAGCGGTTGCAGTCGGCTCCCGCGTCGAGGAGCACTCGGACACAAGCCGCATGCCCTTCCTCCGATGCCAGCCGCAAGGCGCTCGCGTGCTCCCATGCAACGGTCGGCCGCAAGCTCGCGTGCTCGCGGCAAGCCTCCAAGTTCGCAGCAGTGAGGATGCGCAGAGAGGCGACTCGGCCATAAGCTGCGGCGTGCTCGAGAGGTCCGAGCCTCTCCGCCCAGTGCTGCGATCGCGTCAGCCAGTCGTGCAACTTGCTGAACGTGCTGACGAAGTTGGGCGTCAGCCAGTCGTGCAACTCGTAATCGCGCAACTCTTTCTCGAGCACCTCCACGGCGTTCTCGCCGCGGATGATTCTGGTGGCTCCGAACTCCGAGAGGAGCTTGACGACATTCAACTGCAGCGTAACGACGCCGCCGATGAGGGGCGGCAGCGAGGAGTTTCTGTGCCAACTGGCTGACAACGTAGGGTCCGCTCCATTCTTGAGCAGCACCTCGATGCACGCTATGTGGCCGCGTCTGGCCGCCTCTGCCAGCGGCGTGCATCCGTCCACGCACTGGTTCACGTCGCCGCCGGCGTCGCAGAGAGACCGCAGCGTGGCCACATCGCCTCGCGTGGCGGCGTAGAGCAACGGCAAGTGCTGCAGCGTGACATGGATGACGGCAAGGTCCGGGATCGGCGGAAGGTGGTTGTTGATAAAGGGCCTTTCTCTGATTTCGATGCCTCGGTAAAAGAAACGCGCCATTGAGCGCTCCGGGATGCCCTCCGCTTCGCAGAACGCCTCCAAAAGGTGCGAGTCAAAGTTGTGGGCAGGATCGATCGCGTCGTAGAATACGACGCGCCCGCCGCAAGGGATAGTCGCTATGAGCGCGACTCTGGTCCGGAAGTGCGGCTCTGTGTTGAGAGCGAATCGCAGAGCCGACATCGCCCTTGTGTGTCCCCGTGCCGCAGCCAGCTCCATCAGTCGCCGCGCCTCTGTGTAGTCCTGCGGCCCGCCGAAGCCTGCCATGTGAAGGCGGCCAAGGGCGTGCTGTGACTCGGCATGTCCCTGCGCCGCAGCCGCGGCATACCACCTCCGCGCTTCCGCAAGCGCCGGCGGCACACCTCTGGCGAGAAGGGTGCCCAAGTGGTACTGCGCGTCTGCGTCCTCCTCTGAGGTGGCGAGCCAGCGCAGCTGCGCATCCTCAGAAGACAGAGGCGGCGCTCGGCTGAGCTCTTCGACGCTGAATGTGGTAGCGCTCTCGTTCCCATCAAAAAGAATGCTGAAGCGGTTGGTGTCCTGGACCACGCCACGCATGCCATGCACATGCATATTTCCATCGAAGCTGCCAAAACTCTCACCGTGGTAGTACAGCACATCTCCGACGGACAGCTCGCTTTCGGAGAGCGGCTCCTCCAGCCACGGTGAGCGCCTCGGAGGACGGACGCTCACGTAGACTGGCGGCGATGCCTCCTGCAGTTGCTCCGAGGACGAAGACGGCGGTGGTGGCGGCGATGCCTCCACCTCTGATTGCTCCTCCATCATCGATGAAAAGAATTCGTGGCGCGCTCCCTCCGATTTTTTCTTTTCTTTTGAGAGCAGGACGCCGGGTTTGTCTTGTATGTGCGTGTCGGGCCGGGGTGTGAACGAGGGGCAGAAGGGGCGGGGGCGTGCGGGGCAGAGGCCCAACGTCGGGCGGCTTGTCGGGGTCCGGAGAATTCGAGGGGGGAACGAGGAGGGGGGAATGGGCGGTCGGCGTCGGGGTAGAAGCAACAGGGCGTACGGGGTAGCCGTCACTTTCCTGCCTCAAAAGGGCGGGGCTGTCCCGGAAAGTGAGAGACGCCGGGCAGCGTGGCGCACAACTGAACCCTCCCATACCGCATACGTGTTTGTGCTCCTCCTTTGCTGTCCCATCTCCTCATCTCTTTCCCGCCTGGGCGGGGCAGTGGGCGGGCGTGCGGTGCGGCGCGGCGTGTGCGTGTGTGCGACTGCAACGAAGGACCGCTCGCAAGGGACCATTGGGTTTGTACTATTAACAACGAAGGCGCTCTCGCAAAGAATTCCTGGAACCTTTACAACACGCCCGCGCGCGGCCAGCGCCAGCCCACGCCCCGCGGCCCCGTCCGCGCCATACCTCAAGCAGCAAGGAGAGGGGGACCTCCACAGCGCGGGCGCAAGCAGTTTTTTTACAACCCCTTCCGCACTCTTCACACAGGGGCTCTCACAGCAGACTGTGTTCACGGGGCCGACTACAGTGTGTACAGGCCGGAGAGGTTTTTTTAAGAGGGTACCGGCGCCTGGTCTTGCCGTCCTGCCTCTTCCGCTGTCGCTCTCGCCGACCCTTGCCCGAGCGCCAGGAGCGATGGCGCTGATGGACCTCGACACTGCCGACGGCAAGTGCGCCGGGTCGCGCCTGGAGAGGGTTTTGACGAGGGTCAAGCTCGGCGCGACCGCCGACAGCTGCGATGACGCCGAGGTACAAGTCTCCGTAGCGAGACAAAGGACAGCTGCGACGTTGTACTACGCCGCCGCGGCCACGCTGAACCGATGCGAGCCCGCGCTGCAAGAGCGGTGCGCACAGGAGATCTCCTGCGCGATCGGAGTCTTCGCAAAGTCGTACCCCACGCACTGCGCGGACGTGCAGGATCTGCTTGCAGTCGAGAACCTCGTGGGCATGCTCTCGCAGGGAGACTCGCGCGGCTGCGCAAAACTTCGCGAGGTTCCGTGCGTCGACACAGTCTTTGCCTTGGCCGTGGGCTGCACCGTCGCCGAATTCTGCCCGATTGCTGACGCCCTCCTCTCTACGCTCGTGCGCAACCACGGTGAATCTCCGCCCTTTCGCACTCTCGCTCTTAGCGCAACGCCGCGGACCGTGTGATCCGGCACGACATCCTACCTGCCGCCCCAGAACTCTGTGAGAGTAGGCACAGAGCGACCTTCACACACACACGCTCACGCTCACGAACGGCGAACGGGATAATGCACTTCCAGGTGCCGACGCCCTCAACGTGGGCGCCACCGCCTCGGCCCTGGCCTTCCTCGCCGGTGGCGGCCCGGACGGAACCTCTCTCGACGACTCGGGCGCGCTCGTGGCCGCCGGGTTTCTGCTCGATCTTGGGGCTGGGCCAGACGACGGTGGCCCAGAAGGGCACACCCCGCTGATGCTCGCGGCGTGCGATGGGAACGCGTCGATGGCAAAGCTGCTCCTCGAGTCCAAGGCATCGGTCGACCTTCGCGGCGGATCCCCGGCCGACCCGCTCTATAATCCGCTCTCCATTGCATGCTTCCGTGGACACGAGAAAGTGGCCAGCCTCCTCCTCGCCGCCGCCGCCGACCCGAACGTGAAGACCAGCCGCATGCCACCACTGCACCTCGCCGCGCACAGCGACAGCGTCGAGATCGTGGAGTCGTTGGCTGCGCATGGAGCAAAGCTGGACCACAAGGAGCCGACCTGGAACGGCGAGACGGCGCTACACCTAGCCTGCCGACGCGGCCACTTCGACGTCGCTACGGCCCTGGTTGCTCTCGGCGCTTCGACCAAGATCAAGAGCTTCAGCAGCATGACGCCCATGCAGACGGCACGCGCGTTCAAGCACGACGACCTGGCCGCTTGGCTCAAGGCGAGCAGCGAGGCGGGGCCGAAGGGCAAGGGCGGCAAGGGCGGCAAGAAGGCGCGGCACGCACAAAAGCTGGCTCCCGCGGTCGCCGGGTCCGCCGCCGCCTCCAAGGCCGCCGCCGCCTCCAAGGCCGCCGCCGCCTCCAAGGCCGTCGCCGCGTCCGCCGCGCAGCTAGCGGAGATCGAGGAGAGGCACGAGCAGCGGCTGCAAGAGGAGGCAGCGGCGGAGCAGGCAGCGGACGAGGCGCAGCAGCAGCGGGTGAGCGACGAGGAGGCACGCCTCGAACGAGTCCTCGAAGCTGAGGCGTGCAAGCCAAAGGCGGGGCACCCGCGCTCGGCGGCCGCCGCCGCGCTGGCCGCCGCCGCCGCCGCCTCCTTCACGCAGTGCGAGATTGAACTCAGCCTCTCGCTGCAGCGACAGCCGCAGGACGTGGGTGAGGCGGCGGGCATGAAGGCGGCCCTGCATGCCGCCGGCGAGAAGGCGACGATGGTGGCGCTCCCGTCCATGGTCGACTACGCAAAGCTCAGCGTCTCCACCGAGCCCCACGCCGGCACGACGCTCTTCTTCAACGTGTGCCTCAAAACCCCGCCCTCGGACAAGGTGCTGATTGCGTTTCGACGCGGCGTCGCACGGTTCAGCCACCTCACGCCCCTCGCGCCATCGCCGCTCCCTTCCCTCTGACGCCCCCAGCTGCCCGGGAATAGGTGGCTGCTCGCCGCGCACGAGGCGTACTGCACCTTCAGCCAGAACCTCGGCGTTCACCTGCCGCCCGAGCCGTCGCGCGGCGAGCTCTTCGCGGCGCGCAGCATCAAGGAGGCGCCCACGTTCCACGGCCGCAAGAAGCTGCGCTCCGGCGTGTTCCCGCACGACTGGCTCTGCTGAGAGGCGGCTCAGGGCGGCGGCAGAGACCTTTCGACGGTCGATGACCGGCATGCGGAGCCGGCGGCCGGGGGGGCCGTCCCGGGCGCTCGCTCGGGCTCGCAGGCTTGCAGCCTCGCCGAGCCGAGGGAGCCCAAACAGAGAGCGTGTTTCCATGGTTGACCTCTGCGAACATCTGCGAGAGTCCTGCGAGCAGGCCCAGCAAGCCGCAGCAGCTCCCGGCAGGCGCGAGGGCGGACAGGGAGCCGGGGGACATTGGGAGGGGCAGGAACAAGGGGCGGAGCGCGGAGCTGCGTGCCTGATGTGCGTCGAACGCCCGTGTCTGCGACTCTACGTCTCGGTTAGTCAAGTGGCTGGTCCGGGCAGTGAGCGCAGGTGCCGCAGCGCGGTCCAAGCGCGAGACCGAGAGTAGAGGGTGCGGTGCATCGCTTCAGTGAGGCCAGAGTGAGTTTATGGATGTGTGAGAACGGTACGGGACACGAGGAGTCACGCGGACCGACTCGTCGGTGACTCTGCTGCACGCCGTTTCAGAATTTTTCTCAGCGTGAGCGAGACGTGAAGAGTGCCACCGTCGGGTAGGACGGGTCGGCCCGGAGCATCAGAGTAGCCGTCGTGGTCGCGGCGAGCAGCGCCGGCCACTCCGGCGCCGCGTCGGCAACATGGGAGCATGTCCACCGCCACTTCGCGGTCGCAGCGCTGTTTTGTCGCCCGAAACGCCGCATGTACCTCTGGCGGGCCAAAGATCGCCTCGCATGTCGATTTCGACTTGACGGCAGCATGGAGGCATGATGCCTCCATGCTGCCGTCTCCATGCTGCCTCCATGCTGCCGTCAAGTCGGAGCCAGTCTGCGGCGACCACAGCGCTCGCAGGAGGTACATGCGAGCTATTCAGAGTCAAGCTTTTGCGCGAAATCCCACCCCACTGGTGGATTTTGGGGCGCTGCGCACCCCCTACCGAGAGGTCTCGTGTCCCTCGTCCGTGGAGAGGCCAGACAGCCGCGCAAGAGGCGTGTGTGTGTGGTCCGCTCGCGGGGTCCGCGGCGGGGCGACGCCGTCGTGCGCTCCCGCGTCCGGCCGCCCGGCCGAGAAAAAGATGTGTGACGCGATCCCGCACAGAGAACACATATGACAGTTTGCAGTCGTGACGCGCATATCGCACGGTACGAGCGGAGCGCTATGAGGTGTTCTCACCCTCCGCCTCGCCGGAGACGGCGAGCTCAGCCATCGCTCCCTCCACACCCTCCGCGTCCTTTCTCGCCGCCTTCTTGGCCTCCCTCTCCGCCTTTTTGGCCGCGGCGGCCGCCTTCTTCTCCTCCTTGGTCAGCTTCTTCTCGAAGAGCGGCTTGACCTCGACGGCGGGCGCCGCAGGCGCAGCGGCAGCAGGGCCGCCCATTCGCGGCCGCTCCGCGGGAGGCGCGTCGCCGGCGGAGAAGGTCTCCGGCACGAGCGCAGCAGCACCCGCGCCGCCGCCCACCCAGCCGAGCATCGGCGCGTCGCAGAGCATGCCCTCGCTGCTCACGCCGCCGACGGCCGCCTTCCTGACAGTCGTCCCGTCGCGAAGCTCACAGCCGACCGTGGCGACCACCACGCGGCTGTCGACGCGCACGTTCGACGCATTCGTGACTATCGTCAGCGGGTCTCCGCCGCTGCCGATGTCCACCTCGAGCGCCTGCAGCTTATCCTTGCCGGCGACCGGCGAAACCGCCTGGACGATGCCGACGACGAAGGCCGGCATGAGTTGGTGATGCTGCTCGTGAGGAGAGTGGGAGCGAAGCGTGTCTGGCGGGCGCGGCGGAGGAGGAAAAGAATTTTGCAACATTGCGCCCTCTCTTCAATCGCTCTAACGAAGTGGTGATCACCACCTTTCCGCTCGGAGGACTAGATGGCGCAGATCTGCGACGCCGCATTGGCTTCGCCTCGCAAGGGGCTGGTGGCCGGACGCGCAATGTGAGTCACAACGACACGCTGAACACAGCCACAGCCTGCTGGATGGATGGTAACCTCCCAGCCCACCTCAAGTCCGGCGGCGACGAGCGCCTTGACGCTGTCGGGAATCGTGTCGGAGAAGACCCGACACAGCCTATGGCGTGTGTGGCTGGCGGTGACAGCGAATGGTAGGAATAAGTGCCGAATGCAAGGAAACGCAGGAAACGGGAATCGCGACCCCGGCGTTTTCTCGATGTCCACTCGCCGCCGCTCGCGCCGCCTCGCACCCGCCGCCACCGCCGCTCTCTCGCCAGACACGCCGCCGCCCGCCCGCCTCCTCGACCTCCCCACGGAGCTCCTCGTGCGCGTCGTCTCTCGCTGCGACCCCCTCGACATCGCTCGCGTCGCGGCCGTCTCGCGGCTCTTTCACGCCTCACTTGCGGTGGAGGGCATCTGCTTGCGGGCGCAAGAGCGCGGCTACGAGCTGCCCGCGCAGCCAGAGGGCGAGAGCTGTGCCGTGCGGTGGCTGTGCTTCTCGGCGCTGCTGCGCGAGTCCAACCCGCCAGCGAGGGCGGCAGCCGGCGGTCTGCTCAGCGTTTTCATCGCCGGCGAGGGGCGGCTCTCGTCGTGCGGCTCTGCGCCGGAGTGGAATCCAGGCCTCCTTGGCCACGGCGAGGGCGTGACGCGGCTCAACACGCCGACCCGCCTTCCTTCTCCGCTGGGTGGCGAGCGCGTCGTGAGCGTGTCGGCTGGAGGATACCACAGCCTCGCCCTCACCGCCGGCGGTGCTGTTTGGAGCTGGGGCGGTGGAGGCCGTGGCAAGCTGGGCCACGGCGACGAGGAGGAGCAGTGGCAGCCAAAGAAGGTCGAGGCCTTCGCTGGCCAGCGTGTCGTCGCCGTGTCGGCTGGACTCGCGCACAGCCTCGCCCTCACCGCCGACAGCGCCGTCTGGAGCTGGGGCTATGGAAGCTATAGCCGGTTGGGCCACGGCGACCAGCAGGACCAGTGGCAGCCGGCGAAGATCGAGGCCTTTGCTGGCCAGCGCGTTATCGCCGTGTCGGCTGGATCCGTACATAGCCTCGCTATCACCGCCGACGGCGCCGTTTGGAGCTGGGGCGATGGAGACTTCGGCAAGCTGGGCCTCGGCGACGGGCAGAGCCAGCCGCTGCCCAAGAAGATCGAGGCCTTTGCGGGGCGGCGCGTCGTCGCTGTGTCGGCTGGAGCCGAGCACAACCTCGCCCTCACCGCCGACGGCGCCGTCTGGTCCTGGGGCCGTGGAGAAGAAGGCCGGTTGGGCCACGGCGACGAGCAGCAGCAGCTGCTGCCCAAGAAGGTCGAGGCGTTGGCTGGGCGGCGCGTCGTCGCTGTCTCGGCTGGATCCGCGCACAGCATCGCCCTCACCGCCGACGGGGCCGTCTGGAGCTGGGGCTATGGAGGCCACGGCCAGCTGGGCCACGGCGACGAGGAGGAGCAGTGGCAGCCAAAGAAGATCGAGGCCTTTGCCGGTCAGCGCGTTAACGCCGTGTCGGCTGGGCTGTGCCACAGCTTTGCCATCACCGCCGACGGCGCCACCTTCGCCTGGGGCAACGGCGAATGCGGCTGCCTAGGCCACGGAGAGGACCTGTCGAACCAGCTGCTGCCCAAGAAGATCGAGACGTGGGCGCCGGGGCAGTGATGAGAAGGGCGAAAGGGTGCAAAGGCTCTGCGTGTACACGTGCTTACCCGCCCCCTGCCCTGCCAACGTATGTCGTATCCGAGAGTGGAGAGTCGAGAGAGGCGAATCCGGGACTGAAGAGATTTATGCACGCTCCACTGTCTCCGGCACCTCTAGGCCGCGGGCTGTGATGCGGGGGGCCGAGAAAAATCTGAATTATGATGTGTTACTAGTTCTGTAGAGAGTTTGGTGAGTGGGGGTGGAGAGCGTACTGCCGGTTTCTTCCTCCCTCACCTTCGCCTTCCTCTCCACCACCGCCGTCTTCTCCGCCACCGCCGCCTTCTTCTCGGCCGCCCTTCCCATTACTATGTGTCCCGGTTAGCTCCGAGTAGAGCTAGAGGGGGCGTTCTGCAGTTAAGGGGAAACCCGGTACACGGAACTAACCCTCGGAGACCCGTGTTTACTTTACAGCCCTTGCCCTGCGAACGCGCACCCCCGGGGCTAGGGCTCTCTAGCCCGTAACCCGATGCCAATCATCCGGCCCGCTGGGTGCGCTTCTTATAGCTCCCCGGCCCTGCCCCTGGATGTGCGGTTAATGACTGCACTCCAAGTGCTCCAAGTTTTTCCGCGAAGCACTTGGTCTTGGAGCACTTGGTCTTGGAGTGCGCAGTCCGCCAGTCGGCGACACGCGACACCCAGAAAGAAAGTGAGAAAAAGAAAAGACAACCCAAGGGGCGGCGAGGAATTCTTAAAATACAAGCCGGTTCACAGGCGACGGTGGTCGGTGCGCGACGCGGGTCGGTGCGGGTTTAGTCTCGACAATCACTAAGCTGCTTATGTGGCACCGCAGAGGCTCCCTTGGGGATGCCTGAGGCCACCCCAATCACTCACTAAGCCGTACGTAGACGAATTGGGCGCTACTTTTTTCGTTTACCCACACTCTGCGAGTACGGCACAGCCTCCGGCAGCGCCCGGGGCTTTGTCCAGCACCACTCGCAACAGCTCTCGCGCGCCGCCGTCTGTGGCGACGCGCAGAACATCAACAACGCTGCTCGCAACATGCGTGTCGCGCACTCATTCATGACCGGTCTCAATGCCCCACCCCCCTGCGCGCGGGCCTTCTAGGCCCGCGGGTAGTCTCCCCCCATTCCCAGGGCCTCCAGGGCTCGCACCTCAACCTCTCACAGACCAGCGCACAGCGCCATACGACGTAATTTCTTCTCAATAACAAGGCTGTGAAGCACTCGGCTCTTCTTAGTATCGTCCTCGACCACAATGCAATTTGTCACACAGTGAACTGTTTTGCCATGCGGCGCAACGCCAAGCAGCTCGCATGCGGAGTTCAGCGCCTATCGAAGAGCGTGAGGCTACTGTCAAGGTCGAGCGATAAGCGGAGTCGAGCAACCCGCTGCAGCAGGCGGTGGTACAGGCGATGCCCTCGCAACATCTGAGGTTGTCGCCGAATATGATATCGTCAGGGAAGGCGGCGGTCTTGACGGTGGCAACGGTGGTGGCGGCGGAGGCGGAGGCGGAGGCATAGGCGACGGCGAAGGAGGTGGCGGCAGAGGCGGAGGTGGTGGCGGCGAGGGGGGTGGCAGTGGTGGTGGTGGCGGGCTCGGCTTGCACCACTGGCAGTCCTGACATTGGCACTTGGTGCAGTGGTAGGTAGCAAAGCTGGGTGCGCACCATGGAGCACAGGCAAGGGTGTCTGACGGTGCGGGCGCTGCAGGCGTGTCGCCAACTATCGGCGGTTTGCACCGCTTCATGGATGAGTCCAAGCTAGCGAGAATGGGCTCCGCGCCTCGCCCGTGCGGGTGTACGCGAGTAACCCCTCTCGGCGTTCTCGGGTGGAAATCCTTCTGCCGCGTTGGGTGTAACCTCACATCTGTCGGACAGAGGCCTCGACCGCCCCTGCGGCAAGCTCTCGAGCAGCTCGAGAAGCTCGCCCGCCGCCACCGCCGCGTCGAACTGCGTCCTCATGCCACACACGGAGCCTCCGTCCGACCCTGCCCACGCGCCAGCAAGCCGTTGACGTACCCGCGCCCACCGCATCGGTGAGGTGAAGACTGAAAAAACGGCAATTTTTCCGTGCTGCCCCGCAACTCTCTCTCGAGGTTCTCGAGGTGGATATCCTTCGGCCGCGTTGGGTAGCGAGGATTGGTGCCCCACAACAAAAAAGCGCGCCCCGCGCGCTACATGGCGCCAGAGCCATCCCGACGGCCGCCAGTGTGCACGCGGCAGGGAGAGAGCAGCGGAGCGCGGCCTTAACCGTGCGGCCGCCGCGCCTGGCATCCTGCGAGCCGCGTTTTGCAACGCGAGCAACCAACCGGAGAGTTGAGTTTGAGAGCTCGGGATCCTATTCTGACGCCCGAGGGCGTGAGCGAGTCTGCAGCAAAGCGACGAGCGCCTGCTTCAGGATGGAGCCCGTGTCTCAGCAGCCTCGTCGAGCGCCTCGTCGACGGCCGCCCCGTCCACCCCCGCCGCTGCGAGCCGCTGCCGCAGCTCCGAGAGCTTGAGGTGCGCGAGGGCCTCCGCCGCCTCGCCCGCCGCCTCGCCCTCCGCCTCGCCCTCCGCCTCGCCCTCCGCCGCCGGCGCGGCGAGTGCCTCTTCGGGCACAGCAAACACCCATCAGCATCTCCTCGCCATGCGAAGGGGCGGCGGGCGGGACCGGCCGCGTGTCGGGAATGCCGACGTTTCATGCCACCTTTTGAGGACTTCGACCATCCGCCCGCGCCTCTTTCCCCCGCCAGTAGGCTCGGCGCTCCGGTCTTATCTTGCGTCCCATTTGCGTTGCTGCCTGGAGCTCTCCGGGCTCTCCATCCATTCGAAGACCCGCGCCTCTCACCTTGTGTGTGAGTGTGAGAGAGATTTAAACCAACTCTCCTTCGTTTGTGTACGGAATAGATGAGGAGATTCACCCTTGGGTTTCTTTGCCGTCGTCCCTGGGCAGGGGCGATTGTGAACGGCGTGTCGTCTCATCAACGAATTGCCACCTAATGTTGCTGAGGATCCTCCTCGTCTCCCTCGCCGTCGCCCAGGCAAAGGACGTGCCGAACGGCCACGAGATCGAGGCGCCCGGCCTCGCAAGCAGCCAGACCAGTTGGGTCGACCTCACCCGCAAAATCACAATGGTGATGAAGAACGGTGCCGGCGACGACCACGTCGCGCTCGCGGTCACAGGCCACCGCCGCAAGCTGGACCATGACGAATGCGCCGATGGCTCGTCGCTTTTGGACTATGTGAGTCCCGGCGTACGGCCCTCCCTGCACGCGCGCCGGCGCTCGGCCTCCCCCTCTAAGTTGACTCTCACCTCGGCAAAACTCCCGTACGCGACTCTTACTCCTGCACCGCCTCCCCATCGGTAGAACCACGGCTCCTGCGGGATCTTCTGGAAGAAGTCGCACTGCTGGTATGAATTCGCCGACACGCCTAAGGCGAACGATCCCATGCTCGCCTACCTTCGTGACGAAGAAGTGTGCCTTTCACCGTTCTGGGCGAACGCGAACGACGTTTGCTGCGTCACCGACACCGGCGCGGTCGTGGGAGCAGCCGTCGGCGGTGCCGTGGGCCTTCTCCTCGTCGTGGGCGCCATCCTCTACTGCTCCATCTTCCTCGCATGCTGCGCATGCTGCCCGTGCAACAAGAAGAAGGGCCAGGCCTAGTAAGGGCCAGAGGGCGAAGGCTCTTTCTGCATGTCAGCAGCGGGTCGCGCCCTTTCCCCACGAGAGAGATACCTGTTCGCGGTGTTGTGGCGTTGCCAGGGAAAGGGCCACGGTCTAGCTTGGTCATCGCACGGCTCGGCCCGGATGAATATTTTTTCTTTTTTTGGTGCCAACGCTGTTCCTCTGGTAGGGCGCCGGTAGAGGGCCTCGTACATATATTCCTGTGCGCTTCATCGCCTCCGCAGTCGATGCATCTCGTTTGCCTCGCGCTCGCCTTCTCGCCTCCGATACTGCCAGTGACAGTAGCGCCGCGCTGCGCTGCTCCGCGGGCTGGGCTGCTCGACAACATAGTCGTCGGCCTCTCCGACGGCGTCTCGGGTGCTTTTGGCGGGAAGGCGATGGGCAAGGTCATGGGCTACTCGAAAGACGACCGAATCGCGAGGGCGTCCCACATCCTGCTGTCCTTCGACGCCTACCCGGAGGGGAGCTCGCCCGACTCCGAGGCGATGGCGAACGGGCTAAAGGCAAAGATCGAAGGCGGCGACTTCACGTTTGAGTTTGCGGCGGAGAAGTTCTCCGCCTGCCAGTCGGCCGAGCGCGGTGGCGACCTGGGCGAGTTCAAGCGCGGCGCCATGGTGCCGGCGTTCGACGAGGCCGTCTTCAAAGTCGTGGAGGACGAGCCGCTCGGCACGATCTTAGGCCCGGTCAAGACGCAGTTCGGCCATCACTTGATCAAGGTGGTGCAGCGGGGAGAGCCATGAGGCGGGTGTCGCGGGACCGGCCGAGCGCTTGGATTGCAGTCGGAGCAGGAGAGCAGTCGTGGCTTCGTTTGGATGCACAACGCGTTGAGACGGCGGTGCGCTAGCCGGCGGCTCTCGCGGCAAATTCCCACCTTTCTCATCGCCCGCTCTGCGCGTCTGCGGCATGCTCAACCCTACAGTAGCTCTGCCCCACCCCCATGGCATGTTCTGTACCGCCGGCGCGCTCCGCATGTCTGAGAGAGATAACATGATCTCTACCCCGTGCCGCACAACTCTGTACAGTCATCCAGTACGCTCTCTCTCACTCTCTTGTTTGTGCTTGCACCCCGCTCCACTGGCACTGCCGCACTGCTCTGCAATGTGCAAAGCCGTACAGTCTACAGATCCGTCGGTGTACTTAATGTGACGCTCCACAGTGTCCAGAACTGACTTTTGATTACACAACACACACACGTCACACCCTTGTTTCGTACGCTCGTAGATCGTACATATCTCGTACTTCGTACATGAGCATCACAACCCATCTCCCCCATCAACTCCATGAACCATATCATGCGACACCGGTACAGGCACGGTACGGCTCGCTGTGGTAGGGCACCGGGGCACCGCACACCTCTAATATGCGTCACGACGACAGGTTGGGCACCACCTCTATGACAGTGAAGTTGCACGCGCCCACCAGCAGCGTCTGCCGCTTGTCGGTGGGCTGGACGTACGTCAGCGGCGGGAAGAGCACCTCCGCCTCGCGCGGGAAGGCGGAGACCCACTGCAGCGACGCGCCGCGCACGAGCGAGTTGTCGACGCGGATCTTGAAGAGCAGCGTGCCCGACGAGGCGCCGTAGCGCGCCGCGACGGTCATGTCGGTGGTCGCGGACATGGGCGCGAGCTCGGTGCCGCCGGTGCGGTTGTCGATGAAGTCGCTCGAGAGCTGCATGTTGCGCATGCCCCTCCAGAGGTCCTCGGTCTCGGTCGCCGTCGTCGAGTCGGCGTGCACCGCGCGCAGCTTGCGCACGGCCTCCGAGATGAACCAAGTGGTGCGCGCCAGCGGGTGCGGACCTTCCGGCTTGCGGAGCGGGCCGTTGATGTGCCGGTACGCCGCCTGCGGGGAGGGCTCCGGGAAGGGTCCGAGAAAGCTCCACGGCGGCTGAGAACGCCGCGCCTCCGCGGCTGAGGCACCGTCGTGTACAGCCGCAACGCGACGACGTGCGGCTCGTCGAGCATCGCCTTTTACCCGAGATTGCCCGAGATTACCCGAGATTGCCCGAGATTGCCCGAGATTGCCCGAGATACGACGTGCGGCTCGTCGAGCATCGCCTTTTGCGCGTCGGCGTGCGCGACGAAGTCGGCGAGCCGCTCGCCGCTGCGGCCGGCGTCGCGCGTGCCGTTGGGGTACTCCTTCTCCGAGGCCGGGTCGTGCAAGATGTACTGCAGCATCGACAGCGCCTCGGCGTCGCCCAGCGCGCGCACCTCGACGCAGCAGCGGAAGCCGTCGCACCCCGAGAGTACCCGAGATTACCCGAGATTGCGCGAGATTGCGCGAGACTGCGCGAGATCGCACCTCCTCCTCGATGGCGGCGGTGCCCATCGCGACGCCCTGCCGGATGTGCTCCTCGCTCACGCGCATGTAGTGCTGCAGGCCGTGCGCCGCCTCGAGCAGCGTGCCGGTCACCAAGTCGGACGCCTGCTCACAGACGCGCCGCCGTTGGCTCGCGACGCCCCCCCCGCTTTTGAAAGCGGCCGGCGGCGTGGCGCGAGGGTCGCCGAGCTGCTGAAGCGGCTCTCGAGCGGCGTCTGGCTCGCGCCCTCGGCGGCGGTCGCTTTCGCCACCTCACGCATCACCTTGCGGATCTCGCCCCGGTCGAGCAGCTCGTCGCCTATCATCTCGAGGCATCTCGAGGGATCTCGGGGTGAACCTCGGGCAATCTCGCGTGATCTCGGGCCGTCTCGGGCGGGGCGCGGCGCCCTCGACCGCCGCAACCGCGGCGGGCAGCCGCCCCCGCTCCTCCGGCGGCACCGCCGCGACGTCGAGTACGACGCACTGCAGCGGCTTGGCAGCGTTCGACGCCTCCGCGGACGCTCCGGCCGGCGGCGCGTGGCGGGCGGCAGGCCACCCCTCGGGCAGCCGCGCGCCCTGCGTCGACCGCTGCGCTTCGGCGGCGCGCCTCGCGTCGCGTGCGTGCCGGCTGGCGACGGCGGCAAGGACGAGCGCGCCTAGAGGTGTGTGTGATGACCTGAGATCAGCCGAGATCACTACCCCCCCCGAGCCCGAGGCTCGAGGATGGCAAGGCAAGGACGAGCGCGCCGTCGGCCTCGGTGAGGCAAGTGCGCGAGAGGTCAAGGGAGGTGAGGGCGCCGCACTGCTCGAGGAGCAGCGCGAGCGAGGCGCCGCAGCCGGGCACAGCGTTGCCGGCGAGCGAGACGGCCTCGATCTGAGCGACGCGCGGAGGCAGCGCTACCGCTGGGGCGGGGCGGACGGACGCGACTGCGCCGCCGCCGCCGCCGCCCATCTTTGCCCGCCAGCCCCGCTCGCCCCGGCGGCTGCTGCTGCTCGAGTGCCGCGAGGAGGGCGTCGTGGGCGACGCTGGAGGCGCCGGCGACGCGTCGCCGCCGCGCGACGCGTCGCCGCCGCCGCGCGAGCGCGCGCCGCTGCGGCCCGGCAGGGCGACTGCTCGGAACGGGGACCCGCCCCCACCCGCTCCCTGCCTCCGCCCGTTTGCCTGCGGCCGCGGGGAGATGGGAGGGGGTGAAGGGGCGGCGGCCAGGGCGGCCACGAAGGGTCCGACAAGTGCCGGTGAAGCGGCAAAGACACTCCACAGTGCCGTCGCACCCGTCGAGGGCTGTGGGAGGAAGCGCCGACTGCCCCGGCGGATCTCGGCGAATCTCGGCGGATCTCGGCGGATCTCGGCGGATCTCGGCGGATCTCGGCTACTCTCGCCTGCGGCCGCGAGCCCTCGCCCTCCCTGTGCGACGCCGACTCCCACTCGGCCTCCCACTCGGATCCGACGCCCTCGCCGCCACAAGCGAGCCGCGCGCACAGCTTGTGCAGCAGGTCGGGCGGCACGTGCGAGGTGGAGAGGTCGATCTGGCGCAGCGTGCTGCTCTCGGCGAGGGACTCGATGAAGGCCTCCTTGCCCGAGCTGCGCCACAAGTTCGAGTCGGAGCAGTCGACGTCAAGCGTGCGCAAGCAGCGGCTCGCCCGCACCACGAGGGCAAGAGGGCCGTACCCTCCGGGCCCGAGGTCGTCGAGGATGACCTGCAGGGGGGTCATCCGCAGAGACGCAATCTCGGCGGATCTCGGCTGATCTCGGCGGATCTCGGCTGATCTCGGCTGATCTCGGCGGATCTCGGCGGATCTCGAGGCTGGCCTGCAGGTGGGTCATCCGAAGGACGCCGCGCAGCGAGTCGGGCGTGTTTGCGTCCTTGATTAGGGCGGCGAGGCCCTCTGGCCACGCGCCCATGCTCTCCTTGTACTTGACCGCCTGGAAGAGCGTGTTGGCTAGGTTCGAGTCGTTCTCGTAGAAGCCTTCTGGCCGCGAGTACAGCGGCAGCAGCCGCCGCTTGAGAAGCCGCTCCACAAAGCCGTCGAGCGCGCGGATGCCCGCCGCTGCCGCCAGCTCCCGCACCTCGTCCCACTCGCGGCTGCCCACCTCGCGGCTGACGGAGAGGAGCATGTCGGCGCAGACCTGCAGCACGAGCTTCGACGGGTGCACGCGCCCCTCGCCGCTCTCCTGCCTCGCGATGAGCAGCTCGTTCCGCCGCTCCTCCAGCGCGCCGTCGAGCTCGCTCCGCGCGCGCTGCGCCTCGCCGCCCTCGATCAGGTCGCGGCCCGACTTGCGCGTGTGGTGCACGCGGCGCAAGATCGTGTACGAGCGGCGCGCGAGCTGGACGTACCTATCCGAGGTCGCGCGAGGTCGCGCGAGATTGCGCGAGATTGCGCGAGATTGCGCGAGATTGCAGGACGTACCGGTAGCCGCGGGAGAGGAGGACGAGGGCGGGCGAGGAGGTGTGGACGGCGCGCTCCGACGCGGTGGGGTGCTTGACGAGCAACAGGTACGACTCGACGCCGAGGGCAAAGGTGAGGATGAGAAGGTCGAGCACGGTCCACAGGCGGAAGGAGCGGGAGGTGCGGAGCAGTAGCGGGCCGAGCGCCGCGGAGACGAGGAGCGACTCGGCGAGGAAGGTAACGATGGAGAGCATGGAGATGACTGTGACTGCGAGCATGGCGGCGGCAAACGCGCCGTACCCGCTCTCGCTGCAGCTCGGCTCCGGCTCGACGTCGCTCGTGGTGGTGGTGCTTGTGATGACGCCGTCGTCTATGACGGTGACTGTGCTGCTGTTGGCGGGACAGCTGGCGAGCGCCTTGATGTTGACGCACGGAGGGTAGGCAGTCGAGAGGAGCAGCCCGAGGATGGCGGCGGTCGCGTCGCACAGCAGCAGCGCGATGAAGGCGGCCGTGTACCGTCGCGTCTTCTGCAGTGCGAGCAAGCGGTACTGCCACGAGCCCTTGCCGTGCCGCTCCTCGACGAGGGCGAGGTTGATCAGCATCGATGGCGCGCCCGCTCGCTTGAGCAGCGTCGACGGAGGAGCCTGCGAGCTCATCCCCGCCTCCGAGCTGGCCCGGTGCAGCGCCTGCTGCATGCGCACCACCTTTTGGAAGCGGTTGAGACCCGTCGGCGCCTCGCTGGCCTCTCCCAGCTCCACGCTGGCGGACATAGGGCGCAGGCAGCACACAAGCGGTCCCAGTGGGCGGGTTTTCACGTAACAAGTACACACAAACTGCGGCAAGGTGGCGCCGGGGGGCTGAAAGACGGTTGTGAAACCGTGATGAAAAAGAATTTCCCGCCAGGTCCTCCCCAGTGCGCGCCAGTCCTGTCGTCCAATGGAGGCACTCTTGTAAAATTCTAAAATTCTAAAGTGAGAGCAGGGCCACTGCAGTGCTCCCCTACTCCGTCTCGCGCGTGATCGCGAAGCGCAGCACGCACGCGACAAAGTCGAGCGCCGCGATGCCGTTCGTGGTTCCTGCCGAATCGAGCTCGTGCCGCTCGTGGATCTCGTAGATCGAGAGGATGAGGAGCGCCGCCCGCGCGCGGGCCGCCGCGGGGAAGAGCGAGTGGCTTGCCGGCGACCACGGCGCCGCCGCCCGCCGGACCAGCGCCGCCACCTCGCCCTCGCCGCCCGCTGCGCGCCGCAGCGGCGTCGGCTCGCCCTCGTGCAGGCTTGCGCCGCTGCGCAGAAGGGAGAGGGCGCGGGCGGCGGTGAGCGTCTCAAGGTGCGCGAGCGGCGTCCAGCCGCGGCTGGCGACCAGCCAGGCGGCGAGGTCGGCGTGGCCTAGGCGGTTTGCGACCTCCTCGGGCGTGCCAAAGGGCGTAGCGGCGCGGGAGGCGCCGTAGGAGGAGAGGAGCTTGGCGACGTCGAGGTGGCCGAGGTAGCACGCAACGAGCAGCGGCGTGACGCCGTTGTCCCTGGCTTGGTTGACTGCCGCGCCAGCCTCGAGGAGCAGCCGGGCGCACTCGAGGTGGCCCTCCTGGCACGCCATGTACAGCGGCGTGACGCCTTGCTCACCGGCTTGGCCGACCGCCGCGCCAGCGTCGCGCAGCAGCCGGGCGATCTCGAGGTGGCCGCCCGCGCACGCGACGGACAGCGGCGTGGCGCCGTTTTGCTTGGCTTGGTCGACCGCCGCGCTGGCCTCGAGGAGCAGCCGGGCGATCTCGAGGTGGCCCTTCTGGCACGCGATGAACAGCGGCGTGGCGCCGTCCTTGGCTTGGTTGACCGCCGCGCTGGCCTCGAGGAGCAGCTGGACGCACTCGAGGCGGCCGTTCCAGCACGCGATGGACAGCGGCGTCCAGCCGTCCCCCTCGGCCTGGTCGACCGCCGCGCTGGCCCCGAGGAGCAGTCGAACGATCTCGACGTAGCCGTTCTGGCACGCCATGTACAGCGGCGTGGTGCCGTCCTCATCCGCCTGGTTGATCACCGCGCCAGCGTCGCGCAGCAGCCGGGCGATCTCGAGGTGACCCTTGTAGCACGCCATGAGCAGCGGCGAGACGCCGTCCTGATTGGCTTGGCTTACCGCTGCGCCAGCCTCGAGGAGCAGCCAGGCGCACTCGAGGTGGCCGTTCTGGCACGCGATGTACAGCGGCGTGGCACCGTGCTCTGTGGCTTGGTTGATGTCAGCGCCAGCGCCGCGCAGCAGCCGGGCGATCTCCGGGTGGTTGTTCTGGGACGCCATGTACAGCGGCGTGGCGCCTGCCTCGTGGGCTTGGTTGACCGCCGCGATAGCCTCGAGAAGCAGCCGGGCGCACTCGAGGTGGCCCTCCTGGCACGCCATGAACAGCGGCGTGGCGCCTTGCTCATTGGCTTGGCCGACCGCCGCGCCAGCGTCGCGCAGCAGCCGGGCGATCTCGAGGTGGCCGCCCTCGCACGCGGCGGACAGCGGCGTGGCCCCGTTCGGTGCGGGTCGGTTGACCGCCGCGCCGGACTCGAGAAGCAGCCGGGCGATCTCGACGTGGCCCTCGTGGCACGCCATGAGCAGCGACCTGGCGGTGAGGTTTGTGAGCACCGGGCCCGAGTAGTAGGAGGAGCTGTAGTCGCGGCGGCGGTCGCGGTCGCGGCTCCGCCGGTCGCGGCTCCGCCAGTCGCGGCTCCGCCGGTCACGGTCGCGGTCACCGCGGTCGCGGTCCCGGCGGTCGCGGTAGCGCGAGCGCGAGCGCGAGCGCGAGTAGCCGGGATCGCGCGCTTCTCCCGCTCGAGCCATTACATTACTGTGCTGTACGAAAGTGTGAACAGGTTGGAGCAGCAGCTCCTGAGCACGGCGCCGCAGGCGCCTGTTGATAGGTCCAGGTGACAGCCCTGGATGGGCAATGCATACGCCTAGTTGGGCCTCAGATCGCCCGACCACGTCCCGGTGCTCTGCCGTCGGATTTGTGACTCCGCCACACCGACCGCGCCGCGGCCGGGCGGGGGCCCTCCGGAGGCCGAGGATGGCCGTGATGGACCGGGACGAGCTCTGGGAGGTTCAGTGTCAGTGTATATATTGTGGAGATCAACCATGTCCACAATATCTCTCAGTCTAGCTAAGCCTGGGAAGGCGATGCCGGGGCCGTACAGCAGCTTGATGGTGCTTCGCCGGCGTGCGTCCCGGAGCGGTGCCGACGGCGCTCTGATTCGACTTTTTACTTCAAACAAAGACAGTCGCACGCGCTGCAGCGCGGCGCGTGCGACTGTCAGGAGCGGATCCGTCAGTTAGTCGTGTTCACGCCGGGATCGTGTCCCCCACAACCTGGGCAGACTTTAGGCCACAACAGTACCCAAAAGCTAGGCCCACAACGCCCTCTATGTTGGGTCAAGGCGGGCGCCTAGAAGAAGGCGCCGCCCCCCGAGGAGGAATCCCACCCGTACCCCGAGCCCCCGTCGAAGAGCGCGTCGAAAGCGTCGCGCTCTTCGACGGGGGCTCGGGGCAAGGGCGCGGACCGGCGCGGAACCTGCCCCCCCTGTCCGAGGAGGCCACCGGCAAAAAGCGCATGTCTTGAAGGTCCGATACTGGAAGCCCATATAGGCACCTTACACTCCCCCGCAGTATCGCACCTCTTGAGCGACACTACGTTTCCGCAGCTGGGGATTCTCCGGGTACCCCTCTTTCAATTGTGACATATCGCGTCTGGCTGCTGTTCGACCTTTTCCAGGTGGGTACGCAGGGTTTTCCACTGGCGAGGCGAGATTTCGTCGAGAAGCGAGCTCCGGGTGCTTCGAGTGGGAGTGAGAGAGAGATTTTTAGCAATACCAAACAACTCTAACACTCACACGTAATTTGGGGCCTGGAGCCCTGTTCACGCGCGCGCGAGACGTGCAGACAGGGTTGCCAGGTGAGAGCGATTGGCGCGGTTCACGCCTCGCACAACAGTTGTTTTTGTCGAGTGGTCGCACGCAAGGATGTTGTTCAGCGTGTCGTTGTGACTCACATTGCGCGTCCGGCCACCAGCCCCTTGCGAGGCGAAGCCAATGCGGCGTCGCAGATCTGCGCCATCTAGTCCTCCGAGCGGAAAGGTGGTGATCACCACTTCGTTAGAGCGATTGAAGAGAAAGAAAGAAAGAAAGAAAACAGACACGCCAAACGAGGGATGGGACGAGGACAGGGTCCCCACCTGCACGAGCAGGATTTTGGAAGAACGATCAGGGGGACAGGTGGGGCTCTCCTGCTCCTGACAAGGGACACGACAGGCTCGCAGCGCGGTGCGCGGTGGACTCCCACATCCACTGGCGGTCTCATCTCAGTGCGATTGAAGAGAGGACGCACTGTTCAAGGATTCCAGAATTCTTTTCCTCCGCCTCCGCCCGCCTCCGCCACACGCTTCGCTCCCACTCTCCTCACGAGCAGCATCACCAACTCATGCCGGCCTTCGTCGTCGGCATCGTCCAGGCGGTTTCGCCGGTCGCCGGCAAGGATAAGCTGCAGGCGCTCGAGGTGGACATCGGCAGCGGCGGAGACCCGCTGACGATAGTCACGAATGCGTCGAACGTGCGCGTCGACAGCCGCGTGGTGGTCGCCACAGTCGGCTGTGAGCTTCGCGACGGGACGACTGTCAAGAAGGCGGCCGTCGGCGGCGTGAGCAGCGAGGGCATGCTCTGCGACGCGCCGATGCTCGGCTGGGTGGGCGGCGGCGCGGGTGCTGCTGCGCTCGTGCCGGAGACCTTCTCCGCCGGCGACGCGCCTCCCGCGGAGCGGCCGCGAATGGGCGGCCCTGCTGCCGCTGCGCCTGCGGCGCCCGCCGTCGAGGTCAAGCCGCTCTTCGAGAAGAAGCTGACCAAGGAGGAGAAGAAGGCGGCCGCCGCGGCCAAAAAGGCGGAGAGGGAGACCAAGAAGGCGGCGAGAAAGGACGCGGAGGATGTGGAGGGAGCGATGGCTGAGCTCGCCGTCTCCGGCGAGGCGGAGGGTGAGAACACCTCATAGCGCTCCGCTCGTACCGTGCGATATGCGCGTCACGACTGCAAACTGTCATATGTGTTCTCTGTGCGGGATCGCGTCACACATCGACTCCACATGTTTTTCTCGGCCGGGCGGCCGGACGCGGGAGCGCACGACGGCGTCGCCCCGCCGCGGACCCCGCGAGCGGACCACACACACACGCCTCTTGCGCGGCTGTCTGGCCTCTCCACGGAGGGACACGTGAGAGTGAGACCCCTGCAGCACGAGACCTCTCGGTAGGGGGTGCGCAGCGCCCCAAAATCCACCAGTGTGGGATTTCGCGCAAAAGCTTGACTCTGAATAGCTCGCATGTACCTCCTGCGAGCGCTGTGGTCGCCGCAGACTGGCTCCGACTTGACGGCAGCATGGAGGCATCATGCCTCCATGCTGCCGTCAAGTCGAGAAATCGACATGCGAGGCGATCTTTGGCCCGCCAGAGGTACATGCGGCGTTTCGGGCGACAAGCAGCGCTGCGACCGCGAAGTGGCGGTGGACATGCTCCCATGTTGCCGACGCGGCGCCGGAGTGGCCGGCGCTGCTCGCCGCGACCACGACGGCTACTCTGATGCTCCGGGACGACCCGTCCTATCCGACGGTGGCACTCTTCCACGTCTCGCTCACGCTGAGAAAAATTCTGAAACGGCGTGCAGCAGAGTCACCGACGAGTCGGTCCGCGTGATTCCTCGTGTCCCGTACCGTTCTCACACATCCATAAACTCACTTTGGCCTCACTGAAGCGATGCACCGCACCCTCTACTCTCGGTCTCGCGCTTGGACGCTGCGGCACCTGCGCTCACTGCCCGGACCACGCCACGCGACGAACCGAGACACGCAGCTCCGCGCTCCGCCCCTTGTTCCTGCCCCTCCCAATGTCCCCCGGCTCCCTGTCCGCCCTCGCGCCTGCCGGGAGCTGCTGCGGCTTGCTGGGCCTGCTCGCAGGACTCTCGCAGATGTTCGCAGAGGTCAACCATGGAAACACGCTCTCTGTTTGGGCTCCCTCGGCTCGGCGAGGCTGCAAGCCTGCGAGCCCGAGCGAGCGCCCGGGACGGCCCCCCCGGCCGCCGGCTCCCCGCATGCCGGTCATCGACCGTCGAAAGGTCTCTGCCGCCGCCCTGAGCCGCCTCTCAGCAGAGCCAGTCGTGCGGGAACACGCCGGAGCGCAGCTTCATGCGGCCGTGGAACGTGGGCGCCTCCTTGATGCTGCGCGCCGCGAAGATCTCGCCGCGCGACGGCTCGGGCGGCAGGTGAACGCCGAGGTTCTGGCTGAAGGTGCAGTACGCCTCGTGCGCGGCGAGCAGCCACCTATTCCCGGGCAGCTGGGGGCGTCAGAGGGAAGGGAGCGGCGATGGCGCGAGGGGCGTGAGGTGGCTGAACCGTGCGACGTCGCGTCGAAACGCAATCAGCACCTTGTCCGAGGGCGGGGTTTTGAGGCACACGTTGAAGAAGAGCGTCGTGCCGGCGTGGGGCTCGGTGGAGACGCTGAGCTTTGCGTAGTCGACCATGGACGGGAGCGCCACCATCGTCGCCTTCTCGCCGGCGGCATGCAGGGCCGCCTTCATGCCCGCCGCCTCACCCACGTCCTGCGGCTGTCGCTGCAGCGAGAGGCTGAGTTCAATCTCGCACTGCGTGAAGGAGGCGGCGGCGGCGGCGGCCAGCGCGGCGGCGGCCGCCGAGCGCGGGTGCCCCGCCTTTGGCTTGCACGCCTCAGCTTCGAGGACTCGTTCGAGGCGTGCCTCCTCGTCGCTCACCCGCTGCTGCTGCGCCTCGTCCGCTGCCTGCTCCGCCGCTGCCTCCTCTTGCAGCCGCTGCTCGTGCCTCTCCTCGATCTCCGCTAGCTGCGCGGCGGACGCGGCGACGGCCTTGGAGGCGGCGGCGGCCTTGGAGGCGGCGACGGCCTTGGAGGCGGCGGCGGACCCGGCGACCGCGGGAGCCAGCTTTTGTGCGTGCCGCGCCTTCTTGCCGCCCTTGCCGCCCTTGCCCTTCGGCCCCGCCTCGCTGCTCGCCTTGAGCCAAGCGGCCAGGTCGTCGTGCTTGAACGCGCGTGCCGTCTGCATGGGCGTCATGCTGCTGAAGCTCTTGATCTTGGTCGAAGCGCCGAGAGCAACCAGGGCCGTAGCGACGTCGAAGTGGCCGCGTCGGCAGGCTAGGTGTAGCGCCGTCTCGCCGTTCCAGGTCGGCTCCTTGTGGTCCAGGTTTGCGCCATGCGCAGCCAACGACTCCACGATCTCGACGCTGTCGCTGTGCGCGGCGAGGTGCAGCGGTGGCATGCGGCTGGTCTTCACGTTCGGGTCGGCGGCGGCGGCGAGGAGGAGGCAGGCCACTTTCTCGTGTCCACGGAAGCAGGCAATGGAGAGCGGATTATAGAGCGGGTCGGCCGGGGATCCGCCGCGAAGGTCGACCGATGCCTTGGACTCGAGGAGCAGCTTTGCCATCGACGCGTTCCCATCGCACGCCGCGAGCATCAGCGGGGTGTGCCCTTCTGGGCCACCGTCGTCTGGCCCAGCCCCAAGATCGAGCAGAAAGCCGGCGGCCACGAGCGCGCCCGAGTCGTCGAGAGAGGTTCCGTCCGGGCCGCCACCGGCGAGGAAGGCCAGGGCCGAGGCGGTGGCGCCCACGTTGAGGGCGTCGGCACCTGGAAGTGCATTACCCCGTTCGCCGTTCGTGAGCGTGAGCGTGTGTGTGTGAAGGTCGCTCTGTGCCTACTCTCACAGAGTTCTGGGGCGGCAGGTAGGATGTCGTGCCGGAGCACACGGTCCGCGGCGTTGCGCTAAGAGCGAGAGTGCGAAAGGGCGGAGATTCACCGTGGTTGCGCACGAGCGTAGAGAGGAGGGCGTCAGCAATCGGGCAGAATTCGGCGACGGTGCAGCCCACGGCCAAGGCAAAGACTGTGTCGACGCACGGAACCTCGCGAAGTTTTGCGCAGCCGCGCGAGTCTCCCTGCGCAAGCAAGCCCACGAGGTTCTCGACTGCAAGCAGATCCTGCACGTCCGCGCAGTGCGTGGGGTACGACTTTGCGAAGACTCCGATTGCGCAGGAGATCTCCTGTGCGCACCGCTCTTGCAGCGCGGGCTCGCATCGGTTCAGCGTGGCCGCGGCGGCGTAGTACAACGTCGCAGCTGTCCTTTGTCTCGCTACGGAGACTTGTACCTCGGCGTCATCGCAGCTGTCGGCGGTCGCGCCGAGCTTGACCCTCGTCAAAACCCTCTCCAGGCGCGTCCCGGCGCACTTGCCGTCGGCAGTGTCGAGGTCCATCAGCGCCATCGCTCCTGGCGCACGGGCAAGGCGGTCGGCGAGACGACAGTGGAAGAGGCAGGAGCGGCGAGGCAAGACCAAGCGCCGGCCGGTTTTAGATAAAAAGTCGGGGGCTCACGTCAGTCGGACGGGGCCGCGGGGCGTGGGCTGGCGCCGGCCGCGCGCGGGCGGGCCACTGCCGGCGGCCCCCAGCGGGCTGCCAGACGCCGGCGGCCGGGCCTTACGTTTAGTGCGCGGCCTTTCCATTGGGGGGGGGATGTCCGTCCAAGGGAAAGTTAATGACCAAGAATAGAAGAGAAGCGGACGTGTCGTTTCTCATATCATTCAATGCAAACGACGGGAGCGAGAGCCCTTTGCCTTTCTGCACACCCCCGTGACCCGACCCCGGCAATTTCCCTTTGCGCGGCGCAGCAGGACCACCCCCCGGGGAGTAGTGGCCCTAGCCTAGTGGCCCCGAGTCGGCGCCCCGACCCGGACGGGACTGGGATACCTAGAGGTGCAATTTAATTAATGCCGGGGGGCCCCTGTCATTTAGACGGGGAGTCCCGAGAGTTGCCCCCCCCCCCCCCCCTGTCCCTACACCACCTTGTGTGCCTGTGGAGAAGTGTTTAAATCTTATCTTACGTACCTCGGTCCCCCCCCCCCCCCCACCCCCCTGTCGCTCAGTTCGGCAGCGTCTCGAGCATCATAAACTGCCGCCACCCCGTCCACCCCGTGATGTTCTTGGGTATGTCGTCATCCTCGTCGACCTGCCGCGACTCATTCTGCCCACCGCCCGTGCGCCGCAGCCAGACGGCCGCCTCGGAGACGAGCGGCGGGCCGGTGACCCCCTCTATCGTGCTCCAGTGCGGCGGGAGGTTGGTGGGGGGCAGGTGCTTGAGGATCGCGTCGAGCGCATTCTTGACCTCGCCAAAGTCCACCTTGACGACCCCCGCCGTCGCCCGCGGCGTGTAGAGCACGTGGTGCCAGTTCACCCACGCGGCGCCGCCCAGCATGTAGTAGTAGCTGCGCACGTACGGGCAGCCCTCGCGCACGGCGGCGCTCCCCGCGCCGCAGACGAACTCGATCACGTGAGGGAGCCGCTGGTGATGCGTCTCGCACCCCTCGCTGCCCCTCGCGGGCCGCATCCACAGCACGTTGGCGAAGGCGGTGCCTGCGGGCAAGCGCGCGCAAGTGCGCAGAGAGCGAGGAGCGGCAGCGGCAGGGAAAGCCAAGCCTCTCCCAGGGAGTGCGCGAGAGAAACCGGCGAGGAGGAGTCGGCGCGACAGGATGGCTGTGGGCGCGCGGCGTGGATGAGAGAGGGTGACCGGCGCACCGTGCGGTCCGATAAAGAGGTTGGCGGTCCGAAAGAGCGCGAGCTGCTGCGCCGCCGTCATCGGGTAGCCCGGCCGCGGGTACTCGCCCGTCTGCCGGCCGTTGAAGAAAACAAAGCGTTCGCCTGGGAGGTGGGAGGCGGGGAGGGCGGGGAGGGGTCGCTTTGGGGCACGAAGTGGCGCAGTCGCAGTCGGCCGGTGGACAGGCACAGGCATAGGCGGGGGGCATGGGGCGCGAAGGCTTGCGTCGCGGGGAGCGGCGGCCGCCGCCGCTGCACGGGGCGACTCGCACCGCGATTGAAGTGCTTCATTCGGCTGCTGATGAGCCGCGGGAGCATCTCATCGTGGTTGCTGTTGAAGAGGCGGCCGTTGCCGTTCTCCGGTGCGCGGCGTGAGTAGTAGATTACAGAGGGGTACGCGTCGTCGCCCTCGGTGCTCGCCGCGTGCAGCCGCATCGGCGTGAGCGACACGCGGGCGAGCAGCCGCGGCGACTGAAGCGTGTACGGCGCCTGATTGACGGGATGTGTGGCACGGGCGGCCGTCGGACAGCTTGCGCGCGGCAACGGCGCGGCCGATGCGGTGGAGAGACTGCGATGGAGCTGTATTCTTGGGCATATTCGAGAATATAGACCCTGTTTGGGACAAGAATACGGAAAGAATACGGAAAAAGAATATAGATAGTACTGGGCGAGAAAAACGTATTAAGGCCAACCGGGACCCCCGGGACCCCCGGTGCGGGGGCCTTCTCCCCACCTGCACGAGCAGGATCTTGGAAGGACGATCAGGGACACAGGGGAACGGGAGCGGGTAGCGCATCGCGACACGGAGGGGGGCTGGGCAGGTTCACCCACACGACAGGGTCCCAGGGACCCCCTCGTATAGGGCACGCTTCACGATTTTTTTTTCACTGCGGCAAATTTAGCATCTCCCAACCTCGGAGCCATGTTGAGCATCGCCGCGACCTCCCTGCCCACCTTCACGGCTCCGCTGCTGCCGCATGCCACGCGCGTCGCCGCGCCGGTGATGAAGGCGGAGGGCGAGATCGGCGTGACGCCGCCGCTGGGCGTGTGGGACCCGCTGGGCTGCCTCGCGGAGCCGGTGGACTACCCGCGCCGCGACTACCGCCGCTACGTGGAGCTCGAGATCAAGCATGGCCGCATCGCGATGCTCGCGACCGTCGGCGTCCTCACCACTGAGGCCGGCTTCCGCTGGCCCGGCTACCTCTCCAAGTCGCTGGACCTCAAGTTCGCCGACCTGCCGGGTGCGCGCCGCCCCGCCAGCGCCGGCGAAAGAGGGCTCTCCGGACAGGGCGAGAGGGGACCGCGCAACGCCGAAGCTCACACTCCACCGCCCCGTCCGCCGCCGCGACGGATCGGTCCCTTCCCGCAGCGGCCGCCTCCCACGCGACGCATGCCCTGCCCGGCTTGACGCGGCGCCGAGCTCCGCCCGTGCCGACAGGCGGCTGCTTTGACTCGTACAACGCGGTGCCGGCGCTCGGCTGGCTGCAGATCGTCGGCTTCGTCATCTTCCTCGAGCTTGCTTAGGGCGCGCCGCGCCCTCCCTCTTCCCGCGCCTCTCCCGCCCTCAATCCCCTCTCTCGCTGCTTGAGGGCGGAAATGATGCTGAGCCAGCCCCCCTCCCCCCCCCCCCCGCCCCCCCACACCCCCCTTCCCCCCCCCTCCGCACCCCGCAGGCGCCACGGACCCGTCCAAGGAGCCGGGCGACGTGGGCGGCATCTCGTGGGTGCGGTACGACGACCCCGAGACCAAGAAGTTCAAGCTCAATGCGGAGCGCAACAACGGCCGCGCCGCCATGATGGGTGCGCCCGCCGCCCCCGCAGACGACACTTCCGTGACACTTCCTCGAGACACCTCCGAGACACGTCCGTGATGGGTGCGGGCCCGCCCCCGCAGACGACACTTCCGTCACACACTTGCAAGACACCGCCCTCTCGCGCCGCCCACGGGTGGGTGCGCTGCTGCAACTGCGTCAGGGCCCCCGACAGCCGTCCCGATGCCGCGCGCCCAAAGCGCTCCCACGTCTTGGACAGTTCTTAGACCTTGCTGGCTGCATCCTTTCGCGACTTACCCCCCCCCCCCCCCCTCCTCCTTGGTATCCCCCCCCTTCCTATCCCCCCCACCCCTTTTTTTCCGGACACACACACTCTCGCAGGCATCACGGGCATGATGATCCAC
>NW_005195736.1:313806-315155 GCF_000372725.1 Emiliania huxleyi CCMP1516
CGCAGGCATCACGGGCATGATGATCCACAATGCGCTCGGCGTGGACGCGCTGTTCCCGATCGTGCAGTGAGCATCAGGCTCTCCACCAGCCGAACTTTGCTTGGCCACCTCCTGTGTCCCACGCTGCCCCCAACGGCGCCCGGCGCGTCGCGCGCGCTTTGCGCGTGCGCTTCCGCTTTCGCCGGCGACGCCGCGACGCCTTTTCCGCTATTGTTGGACGCGCACGGGGGGGCCGTGACAGCCTGCGGAAGTGGCCACACAGTGTTGCGTTGTGGTCTCTTTTCTCTCGTCCTTTTTTAGATGTCGACATTTTGCAGCCCCCAGGGTCGGCATGGGGTGCGGTGGGCAGGATCTGCGCCACTTGTGCCAGATGCCACTTGGCGGGCCCAGTGGCAGTGCGGGATCCGGGATTTGAGCTGGCAGCTGCGAGCTGGGCGCCCTGGGGGCGATTTTTGAGCTAAAAGGTAAGGAACCCTCCCTTGACGCTTGAGCCTCCTTGTGCCACCGTTTCGTGGGCACGCGCGCCGGGGCGCCGTGTGCTCGCCCTTGGATGCTTGATCGTCGATCAAGACGCCCCAGGGCAGTGGGGTGGCGCACGTGTGGATCAGCTCACGCTGAGCGTTCGGGACGGCGCGATACTATTGAATAGGCTCCACCGGAACGCAACCACGTTGCATGAAAGCCGGCTCCAACGGTGCGTCCGGTGCTCCTACAGTGCACATAGGCCGCGGATCGGCATCGGGCTACGGGCTAGAGAGCCCTGACCCCTTGCTAGGGGGGTGCGCGTTCGCAGGGAAAGGTCCGTAAAGTAAACACGGGTCCCCGAGGGTTAGCTCTGCGCGTCGAGGCCTCCATTTTCTTCTCGTTGCGTGCAGATCTGCGAGCGCCACATGGGGCTGCCAATTCCATGCCGAGGGCCACCCCAGCACAGTCATGGGGCAAAGGGGTCCGCACCTTCGGCTCTGCCCCTCTGTGGTCCACGGAGCCGCTCCTCACTGCTGTCGTGCCTCGCCATCCTCTTCCTCGACTGGGGCTTCTCGCAGCTCTTCGTGCGGCTGGACGGCGGCGAGCCGCTCGAGAGAGGCGCGCCGGCCCGAGGGCTCCGAGAAGGCTCCTCAATAATGTGCTAACAGCAGCCCCCGCGCCCCTCCAGCGCCGCTATACCAACCATGCCTCGACTCCGCTCGACCCTTCTCCTTGCCTCTCGCCCCCTCCATGCGCCACTTCCCCCCTCCGAGCCGCCGCCTCCGTCATGATTGCCTTCCCCCGCCGCCCCTCCTCCTCCCCGCCGCCCTCCTCCTGCCGGCCTACCGGGACGGCGACGCGCACACTCGCTGCCCGCGCCGCCC
>NW_005195736.1:316423-317307 GCF_000372725.1 Emiliania huxleyi CCMP1516
GGAAGACGGTACTGTGCAGAGCGTGTCAGAGCACCGCGCAAACTACGCCGGCTACGAGGAGAGCGAATGCAGCGGACTCCGGACGAGACCCAGCGGAGTGCGTGTCCTCTCGAGCGCTGGCCGGAAGGCAAGAGTGCGCGAGTGTCCCGCTTCTAGGCTTCAACGCGACCCCGTCTTCGATGACGTCGATGCCCTCTTGCTTTGCTTGGTCGGCGAGCCACTTCGGCACGGGGATGGGGCGCTCGGGGGTGGAGACGTCGTCCTCGCCGTGGTAAAAGAAGCAGGCGGCGCCCATCTTGCACTGGCCCGGCGTCTGGTGGGGCGAGGGGGCGGGCAGGGTGGTGGAAGAGGGTGTGTTGTGAGGCGAGGGGGCGGGCAGGGTGGTGGAGGAGGGCTGTGCCGGCAGCGAAACGTCAGGCAGGCGAGGACCGGCGCAGGGGGCCGCTAGAGAGCGTCTGGGCGCTGGCGGCCCTCTGTCACGGGCGCGACGAGGACAGTGGAAGTGTGACGACGGAGGTGTCTCGCGCCTGCGCGTGCCAGCGGCGGCACGGAAGTGTCTCGAAAGTGTCTTGGAGGTGTCTCGGAAGTGTCTCGGAAGTGTCTCGGAAGTGTCTCGCGCCTGCGCGTGCCAGCGGCGGCACGGCTTGGTCTTGTACAGCTTCGTCTGCAGCCGCGGCGCCTCGTGGCGCCCGTGCACAGAGCCGCCCCGCTGGCCGCGCCTGCTCACAGCCGGAGTTGTGAAGAGCCGCTGTTCACACCTCGCTCTTCACACACGCCCGCCCGCTGGCCGCGCCACTTGCTTCCCGCCTCCTTTCCGAACCGCGCGTCCGGGGCCGAGTCGGCCTTAGCCGCCGCGGGCGTGTCGGCGGCGGCGGCGGCCGATG
>NW_005195736.1:319182-320883 GCF_000372725.1 Emiliania huxleyi CCMP1516
CCCTAGGGGGATCTAGGGAGAGACAGCGAGATCTAGGGAGATCTGGGGGGATCTAGGGAGAGACAGGTGGATCTAGGGAGATCTGGGGAGATCTAGGGAGAGACAGCGAGATCTAGGGAGATCTAGGGAGATCTAGGGAGAGACAGGGGGATCTAGGGAGATCAGGGGAGATAGGCCAGCGCGGATCGCGCGAGAGAGGAGGGCTGGGCGGGGAGATCACCCGAGATTACCCGAGATAGCGGCCCAGGCGAGAGTCCGGGCTGGGGGGGGGGGGGCAAGAAGGGGGGGGGCAAGAAGGGGGGGGCAGGGAGGGAGATCGCAGGGAGATCGCAGGGAGATCGCGCCTCGCTCAGCTCGAAGTGGCTGCGGCTGTGCCGCGTCTCTGCGCGGTCGGCCATGGCGCTCGCGATGCGGGCGGCGGAGCACGTTCCGAGCCTGCGCCGTGCAGTGCGCCGGCATGAGAGGGTGTGGCACAGCGAGGGCGGGAGCACCGCGTGAGTACAGCGGAGAAGAGGACGCGGTGAGACGGCTCCGTCTGCCGTGAGTACAGCGGAGAAGAGGACGCGGTGACGGCTCCGTCTGCCCGCTTCTTGCCCGCTTCTAGGGCCGCCGCTCATATGCACGCTCACGCCAACCACGGCCGCATGGCTCAGCACGGCCTCGACGACGACGTGGTTCCCAGCGTAGCTCGCCTCGGAGAGCGCCGTCGCGCCCTACGAAGTGCCAGCCGAGATGCCAGCCGAGATGCCGCCGAGATGCCGCCGAGATGCCGCCGAGGTGCCGCCGAGATGCCGCCGAGATCCTAGCCCCCGCGTGCAGCGGCCTGGGAGAGGCGTCTCTCGGCCGTCTCGCGGCTGGTGTTCGCGGCTATCTCGCGGCCGTCTCTCGGCTGGATCTCGGCCGTATCTCGTCCACCTCGGGCGGCTGGATAGACGCGAGCGGGACGCCGCTCTCTTCGTAGATCTGCTTGACGTCGGATGGCGCGCCTACCGCACCACCCACGGGACCTGAACCCACACTGGCCTCGGCACTCTGGAGGTGTGTGAGGCTAGATCTGCTTGACGACGGACGGCGCCTCCCAGCGGCGCCATGCTATAGGGCGAGGAGAAGCCACACTGGATTCGGTACTCTGGAGGTATGGGACTAGAGCGCGCCTCCCAGCGGCGCCATGCTGTAGGGCGAGGAGAAGCCACACTGGATTCGGCACTCCGGAGGTATGGGACTAGAGCGCGCCTCCCAGCGGCGCCATGCTATAGGGCGAGGAGAAGCCACACTGGATTCGGCACTCTGGAGGTATGGGACTAGAGCGCGCCTCCCAGCGGCGCCATGCTATAGGGCGAGGAGAAGCCCGACCGAGGCGCCGCGGAGAGCAGAAGCCTCGCAACCTCGCCGTAGTCGGAGGCGCGGCGCGTGGCAGAGCCGAGACAGACGCTCCTGAGAGAGAGAGAGAGGGGGGGGGGGGGGGGAAAAGGGTGGGCGGGCGGTGGGAGGAGGGTCTGGGGAATGATGTCTGCTCGCAGGCTGTCTGCCTGTCTGTCTTGGCTCTCTTGGCTTGGCCCTCTGGGGAGGATGAACAAGGGGAGAGGAGGGGGTGAGGGGGTGTGGGCCAAAGGGGGAGGGGGGGGCACCGAGACGGCTGGGGGGGCGTAAAGTATCCTCGGAGGGGGGGGTGCACCGCCAGGGGTGGGGGGGGGGGGGGAA
>NW_005195736.1:320983-399386 GCF_000372725.1 Emiliania huxleyi CCMP1516
GGGGGGGCAGAGCGAGGCGCCGCCGCCGGCGGCCATGAGCAGCGCCCTGATCCTCCCGAGCCACGGGTCGGCGCCGTGCCGCAGCAGCAGCTCGACGAACCCGACGTCTCCGCGCGCCGACGCCTCGGCGATCGCCGTGTTGTTTGCGGGTCCAATCTCGTTTGGGTCGGCGCCGTGGGCGAGGAGGAGGCTCGCGATCTGCGCGCCGGTGTCGTTGGACAGCCCTTGCGAAGGGTACCAGTCCACAGAGTTGGCCGCGTACACGAGCAGCGGTGAGACACCCTCCCGCACCTTGAACGCCAGCCCCGCCGCGGCGTCGCCCGTCGGGATGCACGCGGGCTGCTGGCCGCCCCTGGCGCCCGGGAAGCCGCCGACCCAGCCGCGGAGCACGGAGATCGGGGAGCCGCTCGCGTTGCGCCCCAGGTTGGCACAGCCACGTGCCTCGAGCCACTCGCGCAGGCTCTCGACTTCCCCGCGGTCGACGGCGACAAACGCGGGGTGATCGTGAGAGAGCACCCGAGCGGCGCGCGCGGCGGCCGCGAGTAAGAAGAAGCCTAGGATCGGCCCCGGGCGGCGCATCCTGCGCGGCAAGGCCGCTGGGACCTTCACCCTCTCGGAGATCCACCTCGTAGTACTTCGTCGTCCGGCGGGATGTGTGGGTTTGACTTCCCGGCCCCCATGGAGGACCTAAAAGGTCCTCTCCTCGAGGTTCTCGAGGTGGATATCCTTTGGCCGCGTTGGGTAGCGAGGATTGGTCCTCTCCAGGCTCACCCCACCTGCCCTCCGCCCCCCCTCCCCCCATCCCTCTGCCTCCCATAGGGCAGGATAGCAATAGCACGGCGAACACGTCCGGCTCGCACGGCCTCCGTTGGGTTGCCTGTTTTCTTTCTTTCTTTCGCACGGCACACAGGTTCGACACAGCGACCGAACGGCGGGGGGTAGCCGCTGGGCCGCTGCGCGCACCTTGTCCGAGTCCGAGTAGGGCGCGTTGGAGAGCGCAACCTCGAAGAACCCCAGGGTGTGGTATATTTCAGCGGCCCCGCACACACAGACATCCGCCGCGTGGGGGAAGATGGGTCCCATGCGCGATTTTTTTCTTTTTTGCGCCATTTTCACTTGTTTTCATGGCATGGGAATTCGGCGTACTTGCGGCCATGCTATCACGCCTTGCGACATCCTTTCGGCGCTGCTGACCGTGCCATGCTGCACAATTGATCACCTGCACAGCTCGCGGCCTTCGTTGGTATCAAGCATTCAGTGACGACCTGATCGTACGGCCAGTAGGAAGGTGTCCTTCCAGCGCGTGCACGCTTCTGACGCAATGCGCGTCACATGGTTGGCAGCTGCCCGTCTGGGGCACGCGAGCTTGGCAGCGGCGCAGGATCTCTGAGCCGTGTTCCGACGCGTCGGGTGTCGCGGTGCGAGGCGGCGGTGAGCAGCGAGCCGACTGGCGGCGGGGGGGACTTGCCGCGGCGTGTCGAGCGGCTGGAGGCGAGCCTCGGCACGGCGACCGAGGGCAGCCTCGAGGAGCGGGTCGGCGCCATCGAGCGCTTGATCGAGCCAGAGGCGGGACGAGGCGGCGGAGCAGCATCTGCCAGTCACCGAGCCGCTTGCTGCCATCTCACTAGCCGACGCCGGCCTCGACACAGGACGGCCGGCGCCCCCGAGTCCACGATGGGGGGCGAGACCACGTGTATCGTGTGTTTCGCGAGAGTCAAGTCGCATGCTGCGGTTCCGTGCGGGCACTTGTGTGCTTGCGGGCCATGCTCTGAGCTGATGCAAGAGTGTCCTTACTGCCGCGAGCCAGTGATGATGTGGTGGTTCCGCGTCCGGTCTAGATAGATGGCTTGCGTTCGGCTGGGGGGGGAGGGGTCTTCCCCAAGCCGGTCTTACGACACACCCTGTAGTCGTGGAGCAGCGCATTGTTCTGTGTGGTGTGTGTCGCGCCGCCTTTGAGTCATCTGATGATCCTACCTCCCAGAGAGCCGAACCCAGCGATACCGCCTTGGAGTCATCGGCACCGTATCCTACCCCCCAAAGAGCCGGAACCCAGCGATGGTGGGTGCACGCGCGCTTGGCAGCACGCGCGCTTGTTGCACCTTATACCTTTTGTCCGACCCTGATTCGAGACCCCGGCTGCCTACGAGGCTCGACGCCGGTGCTACTCTCGCAACAGGTCGCCCTACCCCCAAAGAGCCGGAACCCAAACATGTATATACATGGTGAGCAACATGGTGAGTACTCGCGTTGGCAGCTGCCCGTCTGGGGCACGCGAGCTTGGCAGCGGCGCAGGATCCCTGAGCTGCTCCGATGCGGCCGTGCTGGCGGCGGAGCGTGGCGAGGAGGTGGCAGTGCTGGCGTGGCTCGAGGGCGGCGGGCGGGCCGACGCGACGTACGAGAGAGACGGCGTGAGCGGCCTCACGCTGTTGATGGGCGCCGCCCGCAATGGCCACGAGCGGGTGGTCGAGTTGCTGCTGCGTCACGGCGCTGAGGTCAGCCTGCAGGACAGCAACGGCGAAATCGCGCTGATGAACGCCGCCTACTACGGCCACGAGCGGGTGGTCGAGCTGCTGATACGGCGCGGCGCTGAGGTCAACCTGCAGGACAGCCTCGGCGGCACCGCGCTGATGCACGCCGCCCAGGAAGGCCACAAGCGGGTGGTCGAACTGCTGCTGCAGCACGGCGCAGAGGTCAACCTGCAGAGTAGCAACGGCAGCACTGCGCTGATGGGCGCCGCCGACAGAGGCCACGAGCGGGTGGTCGAGCTGCTGCAGCAGCACGGCGCGGAGGTCAACCTGCAGGACAGCATCGGCATCACCGCGCTGATGCACGCCGCCATCAACGGTCACGAGCGGCTGGTCGAGCTGCTGATGCGGCACGGCGCTGAGATCAGCCTGCAGAGGAGCGACGGCGGCACCGCGCTGATGAGCGCCGCCCAGCATGGCCACAAGCGGGTGGTCGAGTTGATGCTGCGGCACGGGGCGGGGATCAACCAGCGGAACAGCAACGGCGACACCGCGCTGATATGCGCCGCCCACAACGGCCACGAGCGGGTGGTCGAGCTGCTGCTGCGGCGCGGCGCTGAGGTCAACCTGCAGGACAGCGGCGGCGCCACCGCGCTGATGGCCGCCGCCAACCACGGCCACGAGCGGGTGGTCGACCTGCTGATACGGCACGGTGCTGAGACCAACCTGCAGAGCAGCATCGGCAACACCGCCCTGATGCTCGCCGCCACCAAAGGCCACGAGCGGGTGGTCGACATGCTGATGCAGCACGGCGCTGAGGTCAACCTGCAGGACAGCAAAGGCTACACCGCGCTGATGGGCCCCGCCTACAGCGGCCACCCCGCCGTCGTGCTCCGCCTGCTTCGTGCTGGCGCGGATGCAAAGGCTCGCTCTGCAGACGGCAGGTCCGCGCTGCAGATCGCCAAGGAGGGGGCGGCCAAGGTGCTAGCTACTGCCGACGCCGCCAGTGCTCCTGAAACGGACCACGCCGGGTGCGTGCGCGCTCTCACAGAGCACGCAGCGGCGCTGAGGGAGGCGGAGGCGGCCGAGAAGGCGGCGGAGAAGGCGCTCGAGGCCAAGGGGCGGCGCGAGAAGCGCGAGCGGGAGGCGGCGGCGGCGGCGCGAGAGCGCGAACAGGCGGCACGACAGCGCGAAGCAGAGCGAGCGGCGGACGAGGCGCGCCGGGCGGCGGATGCGGCGGCGCTGGAGGAGCAGAGGCGAGCCATTGCGGCGGAGGCGACGGCGAAGCTGACTGCTGAGCGCGCGGCAGCAGAGGAGACACTGCGGGCGAGGGAGGCGGAGAGGCGAGCGGCTGAGGAGGCGCAGCGAGAGGAGCAGCGGGCGGCAGCGGCGGCGCGCAAAGCCGCTCAGGCAGAGGCGGCGCGGCGCGAGAAGGAGGCTGCTGACAGGAGGGCGGAGGAAGATAAGGCGAGGCGGCGCGCAAAGGCGGCGGAGGCAACGGCGGCCAAGAAGGAGGCCAAGGCGAAGAAGAATAAGGCCAAGAAGGCGCCGTCTGCTTTCGCGCTCGAGGAGGAGCGGAGGGCGAAGGCTGCGGCAGAGGTTCGCGCACAGGAGGAGAGGGCGGCGCAGCTGGCTGCTGAGCAGGAGTCGGCGAGGCGGGCGGAGCGCGAGGCGGCAGAGCTAGCGGGTGCGGCAGAGCGGGCGGCGCTGCGCGAGGATGCGGAGCTGGCAGAGGCGTTGCGCCGGTCAGAGATAGATGCGGAGGAGGAGGCACTGGCGCGTCGGGTGTCGCGGTGCGAGGCGGCGGTGAGCAGCGAGCCGACTGGCGGCGGGGGGGACTTGCCGCGGCGTGTCGAGCGGCTGGAGGCGAGCCTCGGCACGGCGACCGAGGGCAGCCTCGAGGAGCGGGTCGGCGCCATCGAGCGCTTGATCGAGCCAGAGGCGGGAGAGGCGGCGGAGCAGCATCTGCCAGTCACCGAGCCGCTTGCTGCCATCTCACTAGCCGACGCCGGCCTCGACACAGGACGGCCGGCTGCCCCCGAGTCCACGATGGGGGGAGAGACCACGTGCATCGTGTGTTTCGCGAGAGTCAAGTCGCATGCTGCGGTTCCGTGCGGGCACTTGTGTGCTTGCGGGCCATGCTCTGAGCTGATGCAAGAGTGTCCTTACTGCCGCGAGCCAGTGATGATGTGGATGGTTCCGCGTCCGGTCTAGGCTAGAACGTACTCATTACTCTACAAGAGCGCAAAAGCAACACGCCATCCCAAACGCTTACCGGTGCGAGACGACCAGACGCCCGGCGGAGGGCGCGGTGCACCGCCCGCGGATCGCGACGCAGTCACCTGCGAAAGAACAATCGTGTGTTATCAATGGATAACATGATTCATACTCCCGACGCAGTCACCTTGCGCTTCTTCGGCTTCGGACCGCCCTCGCCCTTGCTCTCCCCCTTGCGCGTCCGCCTTGCCCTCACCGGCTGCGGGAGGGAGGACTGTCAGGCCCAACAGGTGGGCGGAGTGCAACGCAAGCCGCCACGCCGCCGCCGTCGAACGCGCACTGGCACAAGATCGCGCCGCGGCCCAGCCGGCAGCGCGCGTCGCCGAAGGGGAGAGGCGAGCGCGCCCCGCAGACGGCGAGTGGCGCTGTCGGGCCCACCAAAACAGGCGCTGGGACAGCGACAGGGCGCACAGCCGCAACGGCGGCGGAGCACAACGCGAGCCGCCACGCCGCTGCTGATCGCGTCGTGGCAGCCACAGGCGCCGCGGCTCGGCCGGCGCGCGTGTCGCCAAAGGAAAGGCGAGCGCGCTTCACCGGCGGCGAGAGGCGCTGCCGGGCCCAGCAGATATGTGCGCCAGGACAGCGACGGGGTGCACCGCCGCCACGGCGGCAGGGCGCAACACAGAGCTGCCACGCCGCCGCCGAGCACGTCGCGGCGGCGAGCCGCGCCGCGGCTCGGCCGGCAGCGCGCGCCGCCGAGGGGTGGAGGCGAGCGCGCCCCACCGGCTGCGAGAGGGAGGACTATCAGGCCCAACAGCGTACCGCCGCCACGGCGGCGGAGCGCAACGCAAGCCGCCACGCCGCCGCCGAGCGCGCGTCGAGGTTCCAAAGATCGCGTCGTGGACGATCACGGTGGCAGTGGCTACTGTAGTATAGAGGCGTAGGACCGCCGAGGCGAGGTACTCTGGCAGGAACGGGCGCAGCTCGGCGAGCTTGCCCAGGCAGGGGCGACGCCGCGAGAGGGCGGCGGCCGAAGGGGCGTTCACGAGGATGCGCAAAGTGGATCGCAAAGTGCCAGCCAGCGCGAGGTCGAAGATGCCGGCGCGCTCGTCCGGCGTGTGGCACGGCGAGCTGAGGATGGTGCGCTCGAAGTCCACGAACGGGGCGCTGGAGAACTCCGCGTCCAGGCTGCCAAAAGCCAGCCCGCCTCCCCCGTCACCTCCGTAGGCGCCCGAGCGAGAAGGGGCCGTGTCTGTTGCAGCCACCGCACTCGGTGAGCGCAGCGAGGCGGCATGTTCGACCAGCGCGGCCACCACGGACTGCGGGGACGCGCCGTTGGCAGAGGCAGCGGCCAAGACAGCCCGCCTCGGGGCAAGCGAGGCCTCCACGCGCCGCACGGCGGTGGCAAGCGGCGTGGTGGGCGCACTCATGCGCGCGTCCGGCAGGAGCGCGGTAGCGAGGTCGAACACGAGGTCGCGCGCTTCCCCCCCCCGCCGGACGTCGCCAAGGACTGAGAACAGTAGCGGGGCGCCGGGGGCGAGCAGGTAGAGGCGCTTATCCTCGACGCTGCGGCGGCCAGCGTCGTCGCGCAAGTAGGTCGCCGCATCGCGCGCCTCCTCCAGCCACTGCGGCCCCGCAACGTTGGGGGCGCAGAGCGAAGGGGGCAGCGCGCCCTCCAGCGCGAGCACGTAGTCCTTAAAATAGCTCGCCAGTAGTTGCGGGTTAGCACTCGGGGGGAGGCCGTACGCGGAGATGCAGCCGCTGGCGAGGAGGTGGGCGCCGAGCTGCACCTGCGACCCCGCGCGATCGCGCTCTGCCTGCCCAAGGCAGGGGCCGAGCATGCCGGAGAGGTAGGCGATCACGGTCCACGGCGCGTCCCCCTCGACCTCCAGGGTGGAGAGCGGGGTGCAAGCCAGCGGGGCGAGGCATGGCGCGAGGGCCGCGCGCGCAGCCGCCGCCGGCCTCGCCGCAGACGCCGCGGCGCTGGCTCGGCGAGGCGCCCCGCGCTGCGCATGAGCAGCATCCCCCGCCAGCGCGGCCGCGGCGGCGAGGCCCCCCACCGGGAGGAGGTCGGGCTCTTTCACCTCCAGCGCCGCTGGCGACACATCGAGGCGGTCGATCGCCAGCTGTAGTGCAGCCGAAGAGGAGAAGGGGGCCGCGTCGAGGAGCCCGCACGTGAGCAGCTCGTTCAGGAAGCGAGCCCACGCGGTTCCGGTGAGAGCGAGGTCCAGCGGGCAGACCATCGGGGCGGGAGTACCGGCGGGGGGCGCCGCGAGGCGCAGCCGCCGGCCAAAGACGCGCAGCATCGCGTGGTGCGGAAGCTGCACGCGCGCTGCTCCGCTCGGCGCAGCCGCAACCGGCCCCCAGCGGAGGACGGCAGTAGCCACCACCAGCGGGTGGGCAGCGGGGCCCTGGACGGGGGCGTCGGGCCCCGCGTGAACGCAGTGCAGATCAATCGGCGGTACTGCCGCGGCCATCGCGCCCGACAGGGGCCGAGCGCGGCTCGCAGAAGCTCTCTTTATTCCCCAGTTCAAGCAAAGAAGGGGAGGGAGAGAGCGACGCGGCGAGCGCAGGCGGCGAGCGTGCACGTCGCCTGTGCGGCGTCTTGTTCACTCCCCTTTGAGCTACCTTTGTGCCCCCTTAGGGGCACCCCTCCTGCGCTGCGCGTATGGTCACCCCTCCCTTCCGCCCTGTTGTTTTGGATGCCCCGCTCCGAGAAAGCATGTCTCGCAGCTGCGAGAAAAGACCCTCTCGAGCGCCGACGTCGCATATGGCAGGGTCAGCCAGGTCATGATCATCCGCGTCGTGGTCTTTTCACCTTTGCGCTTTGGTGCCTCGGCTGGACACCAAGACGCGGCATATGGAGGCAGGCACGCTGGAGCGACACACAGACCTACACCTCTCAAAAAAAGCACGGCCCTTTTTTTGCACTTTCATCGCGCCACCACCGTTGGCAGCACAAAGCCGCGCCAGATGTCCGCCAGCTCCGGAGCCGCACCCTCGCGGCCCTCGAAGCGCTCCTCGTCCCACGCGATCAGGTAGCCCAGCCGCATCACCTCGACCGCCCGCTTGCGAGCCGCCTCCGGGAAGAGCTCGTGCGACTGCGGCGACCACTCCGCCGCCTTGAGGATGAGCCTGCCCACCTCCACCGCCGCTGGCTCCAGGTTGGCCGGCCTGGGGAAGGGCAGAGGCGTGGGGCGTGTCCAAAGAGAGGATCCGGCGAGTGGGGGAGGGACCATAGCGCGCCTCAGTGCGAGTGCCTTGGCCTCGCCCGCCACGCGCACGCCGAAGCGGGCCGTCGAAGCGCTCGCGGAGACGACGACGCCGACCTTGCCGTTCATCGAGGGCCGCGAGACGAGAGAGCGGATCTCGACTGTGGAGCCGACGGCCGCAGCAGTCGGATCCGACTCGTTCCACGCGCAGAGGACGCGCGCCCGCTCGAGGGCAGAAGGGTCGCCGGCTGAAGAGTCCGCGCCGCCGCGCAGCAGCGCCCGCGCCCGGTCGACGGTGAGCGCCTGCGGAAGAGGGACAATGGGCGTGAGGACAGCGCGCTCACGCCTTCGGCCGCTAGTCTCGGGCACGCCTCGAGATGCTGGAGCGGCGTCCAGCCGCGGCTGGCGACCAGCCAGGCGGCGAGGTCGGCGTGGCCTTCGCGGTTTGCGGCCTCCTCGGGCGTGCCGAAGGGCGTAGCGGCGCGGGAGGCGCCGTAGGAGGAGAGGAGCTTGGCGACCTCGAGGCGGCCATTGTGGCACGCGGCGAACAGCGGCGTGGCGCCATTCTCATTGGCCTGGTCGACCGCCGCGCTGGCCTCGAGGAGCAGCCGGGCGACGTCGAGGTGGCCCTGCTGGCACGCGATGTACAGCGGCGAGAAGCCTCCGTCAGCAGCTTGGTTGAACGCCGCGCCAGCGTCGCGCAACAGCCGGGCGCACTCGAGGTGGCCGTTATGGCACGCCATGAACAGCGGCGTGGTACCGTCATCCTTGGCTTGGTTGGGCGCCGCGCCAGCCTCGAGCAGCAGCCGGGCGGTGTCAGCGTGGCCCTCTTGGCACGCCATGTACAGCGGCGTGGAGCCGTCCTCCGAGGCTTGGCCGACCGCCGCGCCAGCCTCGAGGAGCAGCCGGGCGGTGTCGAGGTGGCCCTGGATGCACGCTATGAGCAGCGGCGTGTAGCCATCCTCCGTGGCCTGGTTGAGCGAAGCGCCGGCGTCGCGCAGCAGCCGGGCGCACTCGAGGTGGCCATTTTGACATGCCATGAACAGTGGCGTGGTACCGTCATCCTTGGCTTGGTTGATCGCCGCGCCCGCCTCGAGCAGCAGCCGGGCGGTGTCAGCGTGGCCCTCCTGGCACGCAGCGTACAGCGGCGTGGCGCCATCCTGCTTGGCTTGGCCGACCGCCGCGCCAGCCTCGACGAGCAGCCGGACGATTCCGGGGTGGCCCTTTAGGCACGCGGCGAGCAGCGGCGTGGCGCCATCCTGCTTGGCTTGGCCGACCGCCGCGCCAGCCTCGACGAGCAGCTGGGCGCACTCGAGGTGGCCCTTCCAGCACGCCATGTGCAGCGGCGCGGCGCCATTCTCCTCGGCTTGGTTGACCGCTGCGCTGGCCTTGAGTAGCAGCCGGGCGCACTCGAGGTGGCCCTCCTGGCACGCGATGTACAGCGCAGAGCCGCCGCCGCCATTCGTCGCCCCGACGCTCGCGCCGGCTTCGAGCAGCAGCCGCACCGCCTCGGCCTGCCCGTGACGAGCGGCCCAGGTGAGCAGCGTGTCCTGCTTCTCGGTGTCGTGCCGCGCGTCGAGCTGGGCAGCGAGCGACGTGCCACTCGTCCCCTGCCCGGAGAGGAAGGCGCGCAGCGAGGCAAGGTCGCCCCGAGCCAGGTCGGCGAGCTGGGTTGGGAGCATGGCCGCCAGAAAGAAGAAAAACGTGGCCCTATCCGGCCCGATCGGACCCGAGATGGGACGCTAAAATCGGATCGCTTCTCATCGCCAAACGTGTCAGCAGTCCTCCTCTGGGAATGTACGTAAGAGCTACATACATTGAAAATGATTACAAAATGGCCCCGAAAGAAGAAAAACCGCCGCTCGGGGGAGTTGTTTTGCTTTCCCGTTTTCTGGTTCTTTCCCCTCACTATCGAGTCTCCGTTTCTGTAGAAAAGAAGCGGAGAGAGAAGAGGAGCGACATCCTGGGGGTTTGCGTTTGGGCTGCAGCCTGCCTGGCCTGAACGGGCGTCCGGGCTGATTTCGAGGCATTCGTGAAAGAGCTCCCCCTCGTCCATCTTCCACTCGAACGCTACCCGGTCTCCTTCCGGGACCCCGCTCTCCACCCCGTTGACCGCGGCGCGGTGGCAGAATGCCTTGCCCTTGGCGCGGCGCTCCGCCTTCTGCCTCTCCGCCGCCTTCTCGGCGCGTGCGGCGGCGCGTGCGCCACGTGAGCCCGCAGCCCTGCTCTCTACTACCACGTAGTCGCGCATGCACCTGCCACCTCACGCCTCAGCAGGCGCGCCCGCCCGCCCGGCCGGAGCAGCCCCCACGCGTCGCCGCTAGGCCGCTCGATTTGGCCGCCTTCCGTCCCCCTCAATCAGCTAGATAAACAATCATGCCCTCAATGCTCCTGCGCCTTGCTGCTCGTCCCCCCCCCCCGCCCGCCCCCCCCAAATCTTCTGCACTCACCTTCCTGATACATATCGTTTTTGCGCTCCCTTTTCTTTCTCTCCCTCTCTCCTGATTCGGAGCCATGCCAGAGAGGTGTCCGCACCTGCGCATCAGCAGAGCCATGCTGTCCGCAGGTGTCCCCCACGTTCCCTGCCCCGCGCGGACGCGCACTCTCCCCGACGGCAAGCTATTCGAGCACCCCCCCGGTCCCCCTCCCCGCCCCCAGCCCCCGACCCCGCTCAGACCTCCCCGGCTCAAGCGAACAACGACAACACCCAAACATGACATCTCAGTGCAACCATGATGACCTCCGGCGAGCGCGTCATCGACGAAAGCTCCCAAGCTCCACCCAGCTAGACAGTCCGCAGGATGGTGGCCACGCGCTTCTTCTGAGCAACTCGCGCTATGAGCGCTGGGCCGCCTGCGATGCCATCCTGGCGGTGGTTGCCCTGGCCCTCGCAGCGACTGCAGCAGCACGCCTCATCTTTGTGGCGGCCCTCGCCTCCTCGAGCGCCGTCTCGTCCCCCTCAACGGCCGAGTCGGCTCCACTCAGCTTCACCTTGGCCTCCTCCAGCGCCGCCTTGGCCTCCTCCATCGCCGCCACGACCTCCTCCATCGCCGCCCTGGCCTCCGCCTGCGCCGCCCTGGACTCCGCCTGCGCAGCCTCGGCCTCCGCCTCCGCCGCCTCGGCCGCCGCCTCGGCCTCCTCCTCCTCCTCGGCCTCCTCCTCCGCCTCGTCCGCCTCAGCGTCCAAGCGCGCCGCCTCGGCCACCTCTGCCGACGCTGCTGCCTGGCTCTCCGCCGTGATGCCGAGCCGCATCCTCTCCTCGGTGAGCGTCTCGAGAAGCAGGAGAAGCCTCGCCTCCTCGGCCTTCTTCGCCGCCTCGGCTGCGTCTGCCTCCGACAGCGCCTCGGCACCCTCCTCGGGCTCCTGCGACGGCCCCGCCCCGCCCGCCCCGCCGCCCTTCTTCTTCTTCTTCTTGCCCTTCTTGCCCTTGGCGCGCTTCTCCGCCTCGACCTCCGCCAGCAGCTCCTCGGCGTGCCGCGCCGCCTCCTTCTCCTCCGCCGCCCTCTGCGCCGCCCTCTCCGCCGCTCCCGCGGCCCACGCCGCCTCCGCCGCCGCCTTCTCCGCCGCCTTCTCCGCCGCCGCATGCTCCTCGAGGGCGCGCACGCACTCAGTGTGGCCCTTGTGCTTGGCAAACAGCAGCGCGGTCTTGCCATCTGCATTGCACAGCGTCATATCTGCGCCCGCCCGCAGCAAGCGGAGGAGGGCGGCGGGGTGGTCGTGGAAAGCGGCGAGAATCAGCGCTGTGTCGCCGATGCTGTTCTGCTGGTCGATCGCCGCGCCGTGCCTGATGAGCGTGTCGACTACTTTGTCGTGGCCATACGCGGCGGCAAGTATCAGCGCGGTGTTACTGGAGCTGCCGCTTCGCCGGTCGATCGCCGCGCCGTGCCGCAACGCCAACTCGACCAGCTTCTCGAAGCCATACGCGGCGGCAAGACTCAGCGCGGTGCCGCCATCGCTAGACTGCAACGAGACATCCGCACCGCGCTGCAGCAGCGCCTCGGCCAACTCCTCGTGGCCGCAAGTCATTGCGAGCATCAGCAGCGTCATGCTGCTCACAGTGCTGTCCGAAAAGACGTACTCGAACGTCGCGTCGATCCGCCCGCCGTCCTCGAGCCACGCCAGCACCGCCGCCTCCTCGTCTCGCCGAGCCGCTTGCACGACCTCCTTTGGCACTGCCCCACTGCTCGGCTCGGCCTCCTTGCCACCCTCGCCGCTCGAAGCAGAGGCCGCGGCACTCGCACCCTCCGCCGCGCCTGCGCCGCCAGCCTCGGCCGACGGTGCGTTGCGCCGGCTCGCAGCCACCGCCCCGAGATACGTCCTGAATGCCTCGACGCACTCGGAGTGGCCCTTCTCCTTGGCCCACTGCAGCGCCGTCTTGCCGTCCGCATCGCGCAACGCCATGTCTGCGCCCGCCCGCAGCAAGCGCAGCACGACGGCGGGGCGGTTGAAGTAGGCGGCGTGCACCAGCGAGTAGCAGCCGTAGCGGTCCTGCAGGTCGATCTCTGCGCCACGCCGCAGCAGCAGGTCGACCACCCGCTCTTGTCCGCCCTGGGCTGAAACTGCCAGCGCCATCCCGATCTCTGCTCCGTGCTGCAGCAGCATCTCCACCATTCGCTCGCGGCCGCAGTAGGCGGCAGCGCTGAGCGCAGTGACGCCGCCACTGTTCTGCAGGTTGATGTTTGCGCCACGCTTCAGGAGGAGCTCGACAATCTGCACGTGCCCGTTCTGTGCGGCGAGCATCAGCAGGGTGTGTGGAATCTTACCGCCGCCGCCGCCGGCCACGCAGTCAACATCGAAGAGAGTGTCCGCCTTCCCGCCTTCATTCAGCCACGATCGCACGGTTCCCATGCGGCCGTCCGCAGCCGCCTTCAGGACGTTCTTTGGGACTTCACCACCCGGAGCACTGTCAGCAGACGGCGGCGTGCGGAGCGCGGCGGTGGTGCGGGAGGGCGCGGGCATGGACGTCTTGGCGCAGCGGGGCAAGAGTGTGCGCGGACGATTTCTTTTTGCGAGTGCGCCCCCCCCCCCCCCCCCCCACAACCACCCCTTCGCCCACCTCGACGCCTTCGTGTAGGCGCCCCGCGACGGGGCCTCTTTTGGTCCTGTGGCGTACCTGTGTTGAAAAAAAAAGTCCTGGGAGGAGGACAGGGTCCCCACCTGCACGAGCTATCTGTACCTGTGTCAAAATTCGTTTGCTTCAATTCTTCTTTCCCTGTGTCGAACCTGTGGAGCCAGGAAATTCTTCTTTCAGTGCGAGCCAGTCCCGTGCCCAGTCCTGTGCCCAGTGTCGTGCGAGGAGTTTTGTTGTAAAATTCTTCTTTCATTAGTGCAAAACGATCGGGGACGCACGAGCAAAGCCTGTGCATATGGCCGCCACCGAGTCTTCTGGGGGCGAGACCGAGGAAGAGGCTCTATCACCCAGCTCTCGCGCGGTGCTGCAGAAACTCGCACAGCTCAACGTTGAGCTTCAAAGCTCGCCGAGGAGCAGAGCTGTGACGGAGGAAGAGAAGGCGCCAGGATTTACGACTGTATAGCACTGACCAGCGCAGCGGGGGCAGGACCGCCTTGGTAGGTTCGCTAACCGCCTTAACCTCTCCTCAGGCTATGCTAACAACCATGGCAGAGCTTAACCAGAGGCTTGAGGCGGACCCTCGCAACCCAAACGGGGCAGGTGAAGGGGGCAGCGGCGGCAGCGGCGGTAGCAGCGGGGTCGAGTCGATTATGAGCGCGCTGCGCGACGCCACCGAGAGCTTGGGTGGGATCGTCGGAGACGCTACGGACACTCTGAGCGGGATGGTTGGCGACGCGAGGGATAGTCTGAGCGGCATCATCAGCGACGCTGGCCAGCGGCCCGTGCGCACTGCTCCGTTCGCCCCGCCCGACGATGGGCTGGAGGCTAAGGCACGGCGCATACTTGAGAAAAAAGGCGGCGCACCGCCAACCCCAGAAGAGGTGACGAACAAGGTGGCTCGCATGCGGAAGAAGAAGGCCAGGGAGGCTCGCGAGAGGAGCGAGCTCGAGCACCTCAAGATGCAGCTGCGCGACCTGCAGCAGCGGGAGGCTGGGCCCACGTAGCATCGATCGCGCTCCTGGGTCATGGTCCTCGCGCACACGCGCGCGCTGGTAGACCTCTCGCTGCTGATCTCCCTCCACTCGCCCCAGCGCAGCAGGACCCCGTGCCGCCCGTGCGTACGGCACATCGGCTCTGCTCGGCTCTGACTCTGTCTCTCATCTCTCCGCCGGCCAGACGAGAGTGCAGATAGAACTTCTCTTACTTAGAAGCACGAACGAGCATTGCACAAATGCATATACTCTAAAGCCGTAATATAAATCAATCAGCGGTGTGTGCCCATGCCCCACGGGTCGCGCGGAGAAGAGAAACAACGTGGCCGAGAGTACCGAAATGCGAAAGCGCGAGAGAAGGATCCGACCTCGCGCAACACCGCCTTCCCCGCCGGCGCCGCGTGCGTCCTCCCTTCTCCACGCGTGCGGCACGGCTGGAGGCGCGGCCGTCGCAAAAGAGGCCGCAGGACCTCCGCGCCCTCCCCTGCGCCCCTCACTTGCGCGCCTTCTTCGCCGCCGGCGCGCCGTTGGCGGCGCCGTTGGCGGCGCCGTTGGCCGCGTCGCCCCACGGGTTCGCCGGGTCAAAGTTGCGCGTGCCGTCGCACACGGTGGTGCAGGCCCCGCCCAGCCGCGTCCTGGAGGCAGAAAACGCCAGCCTCAAGGCACGAGCACGGTAGTGTGTGCAGCGCACTCAGAGCACCGTGTGAGTACAAACGGAGAAGAAGACAGTGAATACAGCCGAATGCGACCGAATACGGCTGAATACGCGTCTCTCGAGTGCTGGTTGCCGCTGCAGCAGCGCCGCGTCGATGAGGACGAGTGCGGCCATGCCCTCGACTAGCGGCGGAGTGCGAGGCAGCACGCACCTGCGACATTGAGCAGCGGAGGTGTGCCGAGGGGGACCGGGAGGCGGTAAGTCGTCGTCGCCCGGCGCTGCTTGCAGCACCATGGCGAGGGCGCTAAGAGGTTCCTCTTTTCCGCGCCCCCCCCGCAAGGCGCGCGATACACGACGGACAGCTCCGCGGGGTGGTACGTCGTCGAGGCTTGAGGGAGAGTTGGGGAGATATGGGGAGAGGTGTGGATGGCCGAGATGCGCGCCGCATCTAGGCCTCGAGACTTGGGGAGATTTGGGGGGAGATTTGGGGAGAGATGGGGAGAGATGGGGAGAGATGGGGGAGAGATGGGAGAGATGGGGAGAGATAGGGGAGAGATGGGGAGAGATGGGGAGAGATGGGGAGAGATGGGGAGAGATGGGGAGAGATGGGGAGAGATGGGGAGAGAGGGTGTCCCGCTTCTAGGGTCCGCCGCACGGATCATGCCGCCCCTTTGCCTCGAGGGTGATTGCCTCGCCGGTGAGCCGCGAGGTCTGCTGCGCCTGCGCGGCGGGGAGATCGGGCGGAGATCGGGCGGAGATCGGGCGGGGAGATGGGCGGAGATCGGGCGGGGAGATGGGCGGAGATCGGGCGGAGATCGGGCGGGGGAGATCGGGCGGAGACTAGGTGGAGAGACGGCAGAAAGTGGGATGGCGAGGGAGGCGCCCGCCCGATGGCTCTCACGTTAGCCGAGGAGCCGAGAGGAGCCGAGAGGAGCCGAGAGGAGCCGAGAGGAGCCGAGAGGAGCCGAGAGGAGCCGAGAGGAGCCGAGAGGAGCCGAGAGGAGCCGAGAGGAGCCGAGACGAGAGGCGCCTGTGCGATGGTGGACACCGACTTGACGGCGATCTCCCCACATCTCCCCACATCTCCCCACATCTCCCCACATCTCCCCACATCTCCCCACATCTCCCCACATCTCCCCACATCTCCCCAACTCTCCCCCAGCTCTCGCCTGTCCGATGGTGGACACCGACTTGACGGCGATCTTGAAGTAGACGGGCGCTCCCGACGAGATGCCTCCGAGCGTACCGCCCGCGTAGTTGGACGCGACGCCGAGCGCGGGCCGCCTAGTCCCATACCTCCAGAGTCCCGAATCCAGTGTGGGTTCAGCTCCGTGCGTGGTGCGGTACTGGGCCGCCCGCTGTCGCCGGGCCTGCCGCCGACCGGGTTGGCCACGAAGGGGTCGTTGTGTGTGGAGCCTCGCATGACGGTGCCGCCAAAGCCGGAGCCGATCTCGAAGCCCTTGGTGGCCGGGAGCGACATCATCGCGTGCGCCATCTTGGCCTCCAGCCGGTCGAAGACCGGCTCGCCCAGCGCGGCCGGCACGCCGGTGCAGACGCACGCCACCGCCCCGCCGATGGAGTCCTTCTCGACCTTGACCTGCCGGGGAGATAGGGGGAGATATGGGGAGATACGGGGAGAGATGGAGTCCTTCTCGACCTTGACCTGCCGGGGAGATAGGGGGAGATATGGGGAGATACGGGGGGAGAGATAGAGTCTTTCTCGACCTCGACCTGCCGGATCAGCGTCGCCATCCGGCACGCCGTCGGCGGGTGCGGGCAGCGGAGCGGGAGCAGCTCGTCGGTGCGCCTGGTACCACACCTCCAGAGTATCGAATCCGGTGTGGGTCCAGTCCCTCTCGGCTGCCTCTCTGCTCCCTCTCGGCTGCCTCTTGGCTACCTCTCGGCTGCCTCTCGGCTGTACTCTCAGCTGCATCTCGGCTACATCTCGGCGAATCTCGGCGCGCCAGCTCGCGAGGTCGACGCCCTTCAGCTCCGCCTCGCCGAGCCGCCCCCCGTCATGCGTGTAGACGCCGCCCTGCCAATCCTGCGCGTGCTGGCGACACAAACGTCAGAGGCGGGGAGAGGGCGGGCGAGGCGACCAGACTACACCGCCGCGCGGAGCGCTCGCTCGACGGCTTTGACACGCATCCCGCTCTTCTAGGCTCTTCTGGGCTCTTCTAGGCTCTTCTGGCTCTTCTAGACTGCCAGTCCTCGTAGCACGGCATGGCGCGCAGCGCCTCGGCCGCGCCGGCCGCCGCCGCCGCAACGCCGCGCTTGGCGGCCTCCGCGACACCCGCTGCAGAGGCGCCAGCGTGCACGCCGACAAGCTTGAGGAAGGCGTCCTCCGCCGCAACCTCGGCGTCGATGTTCGCCTTGCGCCGCTCGTCGGCGTCCGCGACCTCGGCCTCCCCAACGCGATGGAAGGTCGCCGGGTCTCGAAGCATGCGCAGCGTGCCATACTCGTCCACCTGTGCGGAGGCGGTGCTGGCGGCGGCGGAGACGGGGGAGGTAGGCAAGTGTCCCGGCCGTCCGTCGGCCCGGCTCAGTCTCGCCTCTCTCTCACTCTCTCTCTCTCTCTGTCTTCCCCGCCTGTGCGCGCGTCCAGCCGACGAGGCAGCCGCCCTCGCCGCGAGGGACGGCCGACTCCGGCAGCGAGACGTCCCCGATCGACGAGACCCAGCAGCTAATCTCCGTCCCATACGTCCCGCGCAGCCACTTTTCGGCGATTGCGCCCGCCGCGACGCGGCCGATCGTCTCGCGCGCGGACGAGCGGCCGCCGCCCGAGGAGGCCTTGTTGCCGTACTTGATGAGGTAGGTGAAGGCGGCGTGGCCCGGCCGCGGGATGTCGCTCATCTCCTTGTAGTCGCCCGGAAGCTGGTCCTCGTTTGGCACAAACAGGCCGATCGGCGTGCCCAGCGTGTGCCCGTGCTCGGTGCCCGACAGGATCTGGACGAGGTCCTAGCAGACGTCCTCTGTCGCCCGCCTTGTCGCCCGTCCCTGGCGTGATGCCCCGCGAGGACATCGAGGCACTCGTCAGAGCAGAGTCGATCGACAGTCTGCGCACCCAATCACAGAAGGCGGCGGGCCGCCCCGCCCCGCGGCGTCTCTTCACACCTCGACACCGTGAACGCCGTCAAGCAAGCGCCTTCTCACCGCCCCAAGGGCGCTCGGCGCCGTGCTAACAGCGCCGAGCGTGTAGCGCAGCACACGCGCGATGCGCCCACTGAGCCGCGTCTGATGACTCGGCGCCGCAAGCCCTATGCGAGTCGAAAAGTGTGAGAATCGTCTCTTTACACCTCCAAGCCGCCAAGTCGATTTTCGCCGTCAAACCGCTCTAGCGGCGCTGCGCGCCGCGCTAACGGCGCCGAGCGTATAGCGCAGCACTCGCGCAGCACGCCCCTTGCACGGCGTCTGATAAATCGGCGTCTCGAGCCCTATCCGAGTCGAAAAGTGTGAGAACCGTCTCGTCACACCTCCAAACAAAAGCCGCTAAGTCTTTTTTCCGCCGTCACGCCGCTCTAGCGGCGCTGCGCGCCGCGTTGAGAGCGCGGCGCGTGCAGAGGAGCACGCGCTGCGTACGCACCGCGAAGGGCATTTCTTGAGTCGTCGCCTCGAGCCCTATTCATAGCAAAACGTGTGAACGGCGTCTCTTCACACCTTGAGCCGTGAACGCCGTCCGGCGCCTTCTCACCGCCCCAAAGGCGCTCCGCACCGCGCTAACAGCGCCGCGCGTGCAATGCAGCACACGCGCGAAACCGGTTGCGACACGCCCCTCGCACGGCGTCTGATGAATCGGCGTCGCTAGCCCTATCCGAGTCGAAAAGTGTGAGAACCGTCTCTTCACACCTCGGAGCCGCTAAGTCATTTTTCCGCCGTCAAACCGCTCTAGCGGCGCTGCGCGCCGCGTTGAGAGCGCGGCGCGTGCAGAGGAGCACACGCTGCACACGCACCGCCAAGGCCGTCTCTTGAGTCGGCGAGCCGAGCCCTGTTCATTGTATGAAGTGTGAACGGCGTCTCTTCACACCTCGACACCGTGAACGCCGTCAAGCGCCTTCTCACCGCCCCAAGGGCGCTCCGCGCAGCGCTAACGGCGCCAAACGTGTAGCGGAGCACTCGCGCGACACGCCCCTTGCACGGCGACAGATGAATCGGCGCCTCGAGCCCTATCCGAGTCGAAAAGTGTGAGAACCGTCTCTTCACACCTCAAAGCCGCTAAGTCGATTTTCGCCGTCAAGCCGCTCTGGCGGCGCTGCGCGGCGCGTGGAGAGCGCGGCGCGTGCAGAGGAGCACACGGTGCGTACGCACCGCGAAGGCCGTCTCACGAGTCGGCGAGCCAAGCCCTGTTCACAGCATGAACTGTGAACGGCGTCTCTTCACACCTCGAGCCGCGAGCGCCGTCAAGCGCCTTCTCACCGCCCCAAAGGCGCTCCGCGCCGCGCTAACAGCGCCGCGCGTGCAATGCAGCACACGCGCGACACGCCACTTGCACGGCGTCTGATAAAACGGCGTCGCGAGCCCTATCCGAGTCGAAAAGGTGTGAGAACCGTCTCTTCACACCTCAAAGCCGCTAAGTCATTTTTTCGCCGCCACGCCGCTCTAGCGGCGCTGCGCGCCGCGTTGAGAGCGCGGCGCATGCAGAGGAGCACACGCTGCGTACGCACCGCGAAGGCCGTCTCTTGAGTCGGCGAGCCGAGCCCTGTTCACAGCACAAAGGTGTGAACAGCGTCTCTTCACACCTCGACACCGTGAACGCCGTCCGGTGCCTTCTCGCCGCCCCAAGGGCGCTCCGCGCCGTGCTAACAGCGCCGAGCGTGCAGCGCAGCATACGCGCGACACGCCCCATGCACGGCGTCTGGTGAATCGGCGTCGCGAGCCCTATCCGAGTCAAAAAGGGTGAAAACTGTCTCTTCACACCTCGAAGCCGCTAAGTCTTTTTTTCACCGTCAAACCGCTCTAGCGGCGCTGCGCGCCGTGCTGAGAGCGCGGCGCGTACAGAGGAGCACGTGCTGACACGCACCGCGATGGCCGTCTCGTGAGTCGGCGATCTGAGCCCTGTTCATAGCAAAAAGTGTGAACGGCGTCTCTTCACACCTCGAGCCGTGAATGCCGTCAAGCGCCTTCTCACCGCCACTAGGGCGCTCCGCGCCGTGCTGACAGCGCCGAGCGTGAAGCGCAGCACACGCACGACACGCCCCTGAACGGCGGCTGATGAGTCGGCGCCTCGAGCCCTATTCATAGCAAAAGGTGTGAATTTCGTCTCTTCACACCTCAAAGCCGCTAAGTCCTTTTCGCCGTCAAGCCGTTCTAGCGGCGCTGCGCGCCGCGTGGAGAGCGCGGCGCGTACAGAGGAGCACACGCTGCACACGCACCGCCAAGGCCGCCTCGTGAGCCGGCGAGCCGAGCCCTGTTCATAGCAAAAAGTGTGAACGGCGTCTCTTCACACCTCGACACCGTGAACGCCGTCCGGCAACTTCTCACCGCCCCAAAGGCGCTCCGCGCCGTGCTAACGGCGCCGAGCGTGAAGCACAGCACACGCGTGATACGCCCCTTGCCTTGCACGGCGGCTGAAAAATCGGCGCCTCGAGCCCTATTCATAGCAAAAGGTGTGAATTTTGTCTCTTCACACCTCGAAGCCGCTAAGTCTTTCTTTCGCCGTCAAGCCGCTCTAGCGGCGCTGCGCGCCGCGTGGAGAGCGCGGCGCGTACAGAGGAGCACGTGCTATACACGCACCGCGATGGCCGTCTCACGAGTCGGCGAGCCGAGCCCTATTCATAGCAACAAGTGTGAACGGCATCGCTTGACACCTCGAGCCGTGAGCGCCGTCCGGCGCCCTCTCACCGCCCCAAGGGCGCTCCGCGCCGTGCTAACGGCGCCGAGCGTGTAGCGCAGCACACGCGCAGCACGGCCCGTGAACGGGGTCTGACAAATCGGCGCCTCGAGCCCTATCCGAGTCGAAAAGTGTGAATTTTGTCTCCTCACACCTCGAAGCCGCTAAGTCTTTTTTTCGCCGTCAAGCCGCTCTAGCGGCGCTGCGCGCCGCGTTGAGAGCGCGGCGCGTGCAGAGGCGCACGTGCTGCACACGCACCGCGATGGCCGTCTCGTGAGTCGGCGATCTGAGCCCTATTCGTGGCACAAAGTGCGAACGGCGTCTCTTCACACCTCGAGCCGTGAATGCCGTCCGGCGCCTTCTCGCCGCCCCAAAGGCGCTCCTCGCCGGGCTAGCAGCGCCGAGCGTGTAGCGCAGCACACGCGACACACGGCCTTTGAATGGCGTCTGACAAATGTTTTTCTTCTTCTCAGCGCATCCATCTCGGCGCGTCGATTCTTCGTTTTCCGGGTTCCAATTCTTTTCCTGTGGTGCGGGCGACGGCTTCTGAGGAAGCCGTCGCCCGCGCCTCGCCTGTCGCGTGAATCGTTTCGTGCGACCGCCTTTTGTCGAAAATTCTTTACCGGCGCCTTAAAATTCTTTTTTGGTCGCGGACGGCACAGCTCGCTCGCTTGCCATTTGCTCACGCTCGCGCAGGCGCGTCGCAGCGTGCACCCCGCAACGCCTCCGCTCCGTCCACACCACCCACTGCGTAGCCATGGCATTTCCGTGTGCATGCGACGGACTCGCTCTCCTGCACTTGCCGCCGCCCTCGCCACCGCCGGTTCCGAAACTCTGCTCTGCGGCCGCCATCGCACTCACTGCCTCGCTCTGCAGGAGTCGACACCAGCGCCACCTGACCCGCACCCGCTCGCTCTCGCTCACGCTTCGTGCTGTCGCTGCTAGGGTCTTCGCTCATCGACTCGGAGCGCCGGCCGCCTCTCTCGTGCTCTTTTCGCTGTCACGTCACCTCGACACCGCGCGGTCGCGACTCTCGATGTTGCGTCGGCTCTCTCGGTCACAGCGTCACCACCCGCTGCGCCGAGCAGCAAAGGCGAGGCGCAGCCTCGCATCGGCGGTGGCCGACCGCCGTGCCGACGGAAAAAATGCCTTCGATCCCGCCGCAACCCTCCATCTCACCGCCGCCGTCTTCGCCACGAGACCGCCTCCGGCGAGCTCGGCCGGCTCTCCTCGCACACGCGGCGCTCTCGAGCGCCCCAAGCATAAAGATTGCCGGGTGTCGTTAGGGTTAGCCAGGGTAGTGTTGCGGTTAGGGTTAGGGGTGGCACACCGTCATGACGTTAGGGTTAGGATCACGTCGAGAGCTAGGGTTAAGTTAGGGTTACACGCTCCCCCGCCACGGCTCGAAGAAGGGCTCAAAAATCGATAAAACGGTCAACCTCACGAAAAAATCGCGCGCTGCGCGCGCAGGAAGAGAAAGAGAGGGAGAGAGATTCATTGCCACCGCACCCCGGCGGAGCCCGGGAGAAAGTTGCCTAGCGCAGCGAGGCAACTTTCCCGGGGCGACGCCGGCCGCGCGCGAAAAACGGCCGTTTCGCCAAAACGGTAGAGCGCGCCCCGCGCTACCGCCCCATCAAACCCGCACCGCCTGAAGCCCTCGGGAAGGCGCTCAAAACGTCGACGCGGGAGGGCGAAAATCGCCTCGCTTCAGAGCCCGCGCGAGGACGGACCCCACGCCGCCCCACGAGCGACCGGTTCGACCCGCGACCAACAGCCGTGCGGAGAATCGGCAGGAGATGTCCGCAGCCCCCAGGGTCGTCCTCGTCCGATACAACCACCGACCACCATGACCATCCCCGCGCGCGCTGCAAATCTTCAGGCCCTCTGCTCAACTTTGGACGACGACTTTATTTCGGGTGCTAAAGCAGCTCGCACGGGCCCACCTCGCCGCCCCCGCCCCCGCCCGCCCCCGCCCGCCCCCGCCCGGCAGGCCCGGCACCGCTCGCTTCCCCCGCGCACCTCACAGGGCGCCATGACACCGCCTGCCAGGCGGCCTGCAGCAGCGCGGGACAGCTGCTGCGGGTTTCCTCGCCTCCCGACGGCCACGGCGCCGCCCCGCGGTCGAAGCTCGCAAAAGTAACTTAGAAGCACGAACGAGCATTGCACAAATGCCGTATACTCTAAAGCCGTAATATAAATCAATCAGCGGTGTGTGCCCATGCCCCACGGGTCGCGCGGAGAAGAGAAACAACGCGCGGGGCCGAGAGTACCGAAATGCGAACGCGCGAGAGAAGGATCCGACCTCGCGCAACGCCGCCTTCCCCGCCGGCGCCGCGTGCGTCCTCCCTTCTCCACGCGTGCGGCACGGCTGGGGGCGCGGCCGTCGCAAAAGAGGCCGCAGGACCTCCGCGCCCTCCCCTGCGCCCCTCACTTGCGCGCCTTCTTCGCCGCCGGCGCGCCGTTGGCGGCGCCGTTGGCGGCGCCGTTGGCCGCGTCGCCCCACGGGTTCGCGGGGTCAAAGTTGCGCGTGCCGTCGCACACGGTGGTGCAGGCCCCGCCCAGCCGCGTCCTGGAGGCAGAAAACGCCGACCTCAAGGCACGAGCACGGTCGTGTGTGCAGCGCACTCAGAGCACCGTGTGAGTACAAACGGAGAAGAAGACAGTGAATACAGCCGAATGCGACCGAATACGGCTGAATACGTGTCTCTCGAGTGCTGGTTGCCGCTGCAGCAGCGCCGCGTCGATGAGGACGAGCGCGGCCATGCCCTCGACTAGCGGCGGAGTGCGAGGCAGCACGCACCTGCGAGTGTGAACAGACGAGTGTGAACAGCCGGAGAGTGTGAACAGCCGGAGAGTGTGAACAGACGGAGAGTGTGAACAGACGGAGAGTGTGAACAGCCGGAGAGTGTGAACAGACGGAGAGTGTGAACAGACCGGACAGCTCCGTGGGGTGGTACGTCGTCGAGGCTTGAGGGAGAGCTGGGGAGAGATGGGGAGAGGTGTGGATGGTCGGGGGATGCGCGCCGCATCTAGGCCTCGAGATTTGGGGAGATTTGGGGGGAGATTTGGGGAGAGATGGGGCAGAGATGGGGCAGAGATGGATCTGTTGCGCCGCATCGAGGCCTCGATCAAGAGATTCGGGGAGAGATGGGGAGAGATGGGGGAGAGATGGGAGAGATGGGGAGAGATGGGGAGAGATGGGGAGAGATGGGGAGAGATGGGGAGAGATGGGGAGAGATGGGGAGAGATGGGGGAGAGATGGGAGAGATGGGGAGAGATAGGGGAGAGATGGGGAGAGATGGGGAGAGATGGGGAGAGATGGGGAGAGATGGGGAGAGATGGGGAGAGAGGGGGAGAGAGGGGGAGAGATGGGGAGAGATGGGGAGAGATAGGGGAGAGATGGGAGAGATGGGGAGAGATGGGGAGAGAGGATGTCCCGCTTCTAGGGTCCGCCGCACGGGTCGTGCCGCCCCTTTGCCTCGAGGGTGATTGCCTCGCCGGTGAGCCGCGAGGTCTGCTGCGCCTGCGCGGCGGGGAGATCGGGCGGAGATCGGGCGGAGATCGGGCGGGGAGATGGGCGGAGATCGGGCGGGGAGATGGGCGGAGATCGGGCGGAGATCGGGCGGGGGAGATCGGGGAGATCGGGCGGAGACTAGGTGGAGAGACGGCAGAAAGTGGGATGGCGAGAGAGGCGCCCGCCCGATGGCTCTCACGTTAGCCGAGATGAGCCGAGAGGAGCCGAGAGGAGCCGAGAGGAGCCGAGAGGAGCCGAGAGGAGCCGAGAGGAGCCGAGAGGAGCCGAGATGAGAGGCGCCTGCGCGATGGTTGACACCGACTTGACGGCGATCTCCCCACATCTCCCCACATCTCCCCACATCTCCCCACATCTCCCCAGCTCTCCCCCAGCTCTCGCCTGCGCGATGGTGGACACCGACTTGACGGCGATCTCCCCACATCTCCCCACATCTCCCCACATCTCCCCACATCTCCCCAGCTCTCCCCCAGCTCTCGCCTGCGCGATGGTGGACACCGACTTGACGGCGATCTCCCCACATCTCCCCACATCTCCCCACATCTCCCCACATCTCCCCAAGTCTCCCCCAGCTCTCGCCTGTCCGATGGTGGACACCGACTTGACGGCGATCTCCCCACATCTCCCCACATCTCCCCACATCTCCCCACATCTCCCCCAGCTCTCGCCTGTCCGATGGTGGACACCGACTTGACGGCGATCTTGAAGTAGACGGGCGCTCCCGACGAGATGCCTCCGAGCGTACCGCCCGCGTAGTTGGACGAGACGCCGAGCGCGGGCCGCCTAGTACCATACCTCCAGAGTCCCGAATCCAGTGTGGGTTCAGCTCCGTGCGTGGTGCGGTACTGGGCCGCCCGCTGTCGCCGGGCTTGCCGCCGACCGGATTGGCCACGAAGGGGTCGTTGTGTGTGGAGCCTCGCATGACGGTGCCGCCAAAGCCGGAGCCGATCTCGAAGCCCTTGGTGGCCGGGAGCGACATCATCGCGTGCGCCATCTTGGCCTCCAGCCGGTCGAAGACCGGCTCGCCCAGCGCGGCCGGCACGCCGGTGCAGACGCACGCCACCGCCCCGCCGATAGAGTCCTTCTCGACCTTGACCTGCCGGGGAGATGTGGGGAGATACGGGGAGATACGGGGAGAGATGGAGTCCTTCTCGACCTTGACCTGCCGGGGAGATGGGGGGAGATATGGGGAGACACGGGGAGAGATGGAGTCCTTCTCGACCTCGACCTGCCGGATCAGCGTCGCCATCCGGCACGCCGTCGGCGGGTGCGGGCAGCGGAGCGGGAGCAGCTCGTCGGTGCGCCTGGTACCACACCTCCAGAGTATCGAATCCGGTGTGGGTCCAGTCCCTCTCGGCTGCCTCTCTGCTCCCTCTCGGCTGTACTCTCAGCTGCATCTCGGCTACATCTCGGCGAATCTCGGCGCGCCAGCTCGCGAGGTCGACGCCCTTCAGCTCCGCCTCGCCGAGCCGCCCCCCGTCATGCGTGTAGACGCCGCCCTGCCAATCCTGCGCGTGCTGGCGACACAACCGTCAGAGGCGGGGAGAGGGCGGGCGAGGCGACCAGACTAGGCCGCCGCGCGGAGCGCTCGCTCGACGGCTTTGACACGCATCCCGCTCTTCTAGGCTCTTCTGGGCTCTTCTGGGCTCTTCTAGGCTCTTCTGGGCTCTTCTGGCTCTTCTAGACTGCCAGTCCTCGTAGCACGGCATGGCGCGCAGCGCCTCGGCCGCGCCGGCCGCCGCCGCCGCAACGCCGCGCTTGGCGGCCTCCGCGACACCCGCTGCAGAGGCGCCAGCGTGCACGCCGACAAGCTTGAGGAAGGCGTCCTCCGCCGCAACCTCGGCGTCGATGTTCGCCTTGCGCCGCTCGTCGGCGTCCGCGACCTCGGCCTCCCCAACGCGATGGAAGGTCGCCGGGTCTCGAAGCATGCGCAGCGTGCCATACTCGTCCACCTGTGCGGAGGCGGTGCTGGCGGCGGCGGAGACGGGGGAGGTAGGCAAGTGTCCCGGCCGTCCCCGGCTCAGTCTCGCCTCTCTCTCTCACTCTCTCTCTCTGTCTTCCCCGCCTGTGCGCGCGTCCAGCCGACGAGGCAGCCGCCCTCGCCGCGAGGGACGGCCGACTCCGGCAGCGAGACGTCCCCGATCGACGAGACCCAGCAGCTAATCTCCGTCCCATACGTCCCGCGCAGCCACTTTTCGGCGATTGCGCCCGCCGCGACGCGGCCGATCGTCTCGCGCGCGGACGAGCGGCCGCCGCCCGAGGAGGCCTTGTTGCCGTACTTGATGAGGTAGGTGAAGTCGGCGTGGCCCGGCCGCGGGATGTCGCTCATCTCCTTGTAGTCGCCCGGCCGCTGGTCCTCGTTTGGCACAAACAGGCCGATCGGCGTGCCCAGCGTGTGCCCGTGCTCGGTGCCCGACAGGATCTGGACGAGGTCCTTCTCGGCACGCGGCGTGGTCAGGCGCGACTGGCCCGGCCGTCGGCGCGTCAGCTGAGGCTGGATGTCCGCCTCGGTCAGCGCGAGGCACGGCGGGCAGCCGTCGACGATCGCGCCGACGCCCTTGCAGTGCGACTCGCCAAAGGTCGTCACGCGGAAGACCTGGCCGAAGGTCGACATCGCCTGTGGGCGCAGCGCTGGCACGCGTGAGCGTGGCGTGGGCGATGGCGGCGAGTGGGCGGGAGCGGTGCGTGAGCGACGCGGGCGAGCCTCGTGTCGGCGAGGTCGAAGAGCTCCGATCGGTCTTGGAGGTGCCGCGTTTTCTTTTTCCAATTTTCTTTTTACGGTTCCGCGGCCGCGGGCCGCGGTGGTCCACCCTGGAACTTGCCGCGCATCTAGATCGATATAGGGCTACGCGCGCCATGGGCATGGCGGGCGACGTGCTTTCGTATCAAGAATACTCACTCTCACTCACTCACTGGACTGGGGCAAACTATCTATCGGTCCACGACTGCATGTCCACGACCAGCCTCCCCGGGTTGTCGCTCGGCAGCGTGGGCACGCCCATCGCTGCAAGGGCGCCCTCCACACGCCCTCGCAGGTCGCTAACCCGCGTGGCGGGGCGCGACTTTCCCCAGCCAGTGACGATGATGAGCCGGTCTGGCTTCGGCTGCAGCGCTGGCACGCGCTCCTCCAGCCACCACCGCAGCGCCGTCTCGCCCGCGCCCTCCGAGTGTTCGTGCAAGTCTAGCTTCGGGGCGCCGGCTTCCCACCTCTCTACCTCGGGATAGAGGCCACGCTCACAGCCCTGTAGCCACAGCTCGCGAGCAATGGCCGGCTGCGGTGACGCGACAGCGTCCAGCACCGCGTTGAAGGTGACATAGCTCGGTTCCACTGACCTCAGCGCCTCCTTAAACAGCCTCAGCGCCTCATCAAGCTGTTGCGCTGCCGCGCACGCCTGAATCGCTGCGTTGAAGCTGATCACGTCTGGTTGCACGCCGTCCTCTTGCATCTTGCTGAGCAGCGACAAGGCTTCATCGCACCGGCCAGCCTTCTCGCAGGCAGAGATGGCCGCGTTGTAGCTGATTACGTTTGGCGTCAACCCCGCGCCTGGCATCTCGCGCAGCAGCGACAGCGCCTCATTGCAGCGGCCAGCCTTCTCGCAGGCTGAGATGGCCGCGTTGTAGCTGTACTCGTTTGGTGACAAGCCTGCATCAGGCATCTCGCGCAGCAGCGACAGCGCCTCATTGCAGCGGCCAGCCTTCTCGCACGAAGAGATGGCTGCGTTGTAGCTGATCACGTCTGGTTGCACACGCGCGCCTGGCATCTCGCGCAGCAGCGACAGCGCTTCATCGCACCGGCTAGCCTTCTCGCAGGCTGAGATGGCTGCGCTGTAGCTGATCACGTCTGGCTGCACTCCCGCGCTTGGCATCTCGCGCAGCAGCGACAGCGCCTCATTGCCGCGGCCAGCCTTCTCGCACGCAGAGATGGCCGCGTTGTAGCTGATCACGTCTGGTTGCACACCCGCGCCTGGCATCTCGCGCAGCAGCGACAGCGCTTCATCGCACCGGCCAGCCTTCTCGCAGGCTGAGATGGCCGCGTTGTAGCTGATCACGTTTGGTGACAAGCCTGCATCAGGCATCTCGCGCAGCAGCGACAGCGCTTCATCGCACCGGCCAGCCTTCTCGCACGCAGAGATGGCTGCGCTGTAGCTGACCACGTTTGGCCTCAACCCCGCAGCAGGCATCTCGCGAAGCAGCGACACCGCCTCCTCCCAACGACCAGCCTTCTCGCACGCAGAGATGGCTGCGTTGTAGCTGTACTCGTTTGGTTGCACACCCGCGCCTGGCATCTCGCGCAGCAGCGACAGCGCCTCATCGCACCGGCCAGCCTTCTCGCACGCAGAGATGGCCGCACTGTAGCTGATCACGTCTGGCTGCACTCCCACATCAGGCATCTCGCGCAGCAGCGACAGCGCCTCATCGCACCGGCCAGCCTTCTCGCAGGCTGAGATGGCCGCGTTGTAGCTGATCACGTTTGGTTGCACTCCAGCACCAGGCATCTCGCGCAGCAGCGACAGCGCCTTCTTCCATTGGCTAGCCTTCTCGCACACAGAGATGGCCGCGTTGTAGCTGATCACGTTTGGCTGCACTCCCGCATTTGGCATCTCGCGAAGCAGCGACACCGCCGTCTTCCAGTCCTTCGACCTTGCGCACAGGTTGATGAGAATGCTGTAGCTGAAGACGTTTGGCTCGCATCCGGCCTGCCGCATCTCGTCGAGGATGCCAAAGGCGCGGCGGCGGTCTCCGACCCTGGCGTGAGCCGAGATGAGCTGAGTCCACTCCTTTGTGGTCCTCAGCGGCTGCAGCCTCGCCTCCAGCCGCGCCACATCCTCTCGGCGGCACCGCTTGAGATCGGCAAACAGCAAGCCTCTCTCGCCTCTCTGGCTGCGCGGTTGGGTGCTGAGCAGCCTCGGCAGTGGCGGCAGGGACGGCTGTGCGGAGCGGAGGCCTGCTAGGATCGGGGCTCGTGGCGTGGTGACGGCCGCGAGTCGAGATGACGCGCCTCGCGCCGCGCGGAGCACCACATGCATGTCTGTCCGCACCGCAACGAGTGGCCAGATTTCGCAGCGGCTAAACAAAAGAATTTCGAAGGTGTAAACAAAAGAATTTTACAACGAAACTCCCTCGCACAACACTGGGCACGGTTTAAAATCCCTGTGTGGTGGCGGCGTGCCGTCCTCCCATCCCTCCCTTGGGTTGTCTGTTTTCTTTCTTTCTTTTACACTGGGCACGGGACTGGCGCGCACTGGCACTAACACAGGTACACCACTGGAGCCGCCTAAGCGACTCCCGCGAGGACGGCGAGGCACTTAGCTCCGTGCACTCGACCGCCCTCGCCGCTGGCAGAATTGAACAAATACTCAATTCTCGAGGATGCACCCGGCGTCGTACATGTCCATCATTCCACTGTAGTAGCGTTCTCCGAGGGTCGTCATCATGTACTGCAGCTCGTCGTCTTCGAGTTCCCCGCTCCAATCCACGTCGACCCAACGAAAGACCCTCTCGCTCCCTTCGTACTGCGCAGCCCACCGGATGTGCACTCGTGAGTAGTACGTGGGTGGGTGGGGTGGGGTGGGCGGGGTGGGGTGGGTGGGTGGGATGGGGTAGTGAGCTGGCTGTGGAGATGCGCCGCCTGACTCTCAGTAAGACAGTCGGATGACGTCTGGAGGCGACGGCGATCAGGCACTGTGGCAATCAGCCTGGCCCCGATGTAACCCACGGTCGCCAAGGAGGGCACATCGTCGGCAGACCCAGAGCTAAAGAGAAGGTGGCGGCCTTTGTGCAGCGCCGCGGGCTCGGCGGCGATGCCACTCGCAATGAGTGCCAGCATTGCGAAGATAAGATTGTCAATGAGCCGTGGGGAGATTCACTGACGTCCCTCGTTTGATCGAAGAAACCCTGGCCCGCGCGGCTGCCCGCATCTTTGATTTGCTGTGTGAGTGTTGAGGTGATGCGAGCGCGCGTGCGCGCGGCGCGCGTGCCGTTTTGGGTCTCTTTTATACCAGTGATGAAATGTAAACCGACTTTACCACGCGCGCGCACGCGCACGCCGCGCTCCTCGACTCTCTCGCACCCGCCCCGAGCCACGCCCCTCACGAGATAGGCGGCTGCGACCCTGAGAGTGCGCAGCGGTGCCGCTGGCGTGCTCACCACACCCGCCCATCATTCCTGCACGCACTGCCCGGTCTGGTCGGGGCGTGGGGCGAGATCTGGCATGGCGGCGCGCTTGAACTGAGCGCCTTCGATCGTCTCGCGGCGACTGCTCGCAGGCCGGGCGGCCAGAAACTGTGCCGCTCAGCCATCCGCCGAAGCGAGCGCGCCGGCGGCGGTCCGCCGCCGGCGCGCTCGGCTCAGTGTCTTCAACCCGCCGGTGGGGAGCTCCGCTTGCGGGCAACGATTGACATGCGGGCAGCCTCGCTGTCCGTGAATCAAGCACTCTTCACGGACGATTTGATTGTGGATATGTGGAAACACCCAATCTCCCCACCCCTTATGCTGGCGTCGCGGAAACGGCGGGCTAGACGGCGGGCACAGTAGGGGCACAGAAGAAGAAAAATTTACAGATTCTTTTCTTTTCGCGCCCCTAAAGAAAGAAAGGAAGAAAAAATACCAAGTTGCGTCCTGCTTTTTCCCCTTTTGCTGTCGCGAGCCATACACGTTTGTATATGCTGGCCGACAATTCTGGGCCAGAATTGCAACGAGAAGGCATGTTGTGCGAGTATATGGGCCAAAAGCGTCGAAAATGTCCCAAAAAGCGTGTCTCGAGTTTGTGGCAGCTCCGCAGCCAGCGCGGGCTGCCGGGACGCACCGCTAGCTGGATACACGCACTCCCTGGGTCCCAGGGAGTGCGTGTATCCAACTGGAGTGAGTAGGCTCGACGCCGCGCTCGCTGTGGAGCTGCCACAAACTCGCCGCCGAGCGTGCCACCGACGGCGTCCTGGCGGAGGTGATGGAGTGTGAGACCTGAGGCTGCGGAGGTGACGCCTGAGGTACCGGCCCGTACACGGCGACTCAGCCGGCGACCGCCACGGGCTCAGACGAGACTTGTCGACTCGTTCCAGCTCAGCTTCACCGTGGTCCTCGGGCGTCTGTCGACGTCAGGACCACCCATACAGCTCGCGGGTTTGAGGTCGCAAGAGCCAAGATGGTGGCGTTTGGACATCCCAACCATCACACAAGACAGCCTGTAGGTGATGGCGGGACGGCGCAGTGTTTGTGGCACTCGGCAGTAGGCACCCGCGGCACAGCCCCGCGGTCGGCTCTCGCGGGCTGCGGAACCGGCCCCAGAAGGGGACGGTCCGGGCGAGTGTGGCAGCTCCTGCGCTAGTATGGGCACCCTCTATCACAACACTACTGATCCTGGCCATTAGAGCTGCCAGGGATAGCGTCAGGAGCCGGTAGGAGTCAAAACCCCTCATATTTGAGACATCGTGGCCCATATACTCGCACAACGAGCCAGAAAAAGAAAATCTTCTTGTGTGTGTCGTGGAGAGATACGCTTGTGTAACGTGTCGTGTGAGAGGGGGCATACCGTTGTTAGTATCGCCGAGCTTGTGCACGGCTTGTCTCCCGCCGTTCGCGCATGTGTGACTCTCGACTCTCGAGCGTTCCGGCGTGCACGACTCGTCCGTCGTCGACGCCACGACCACGCGGCCGAGACACGCGAGTACGATGTGCGAGCTCCGCAGAGTGTGTTTGGTCAACAATTGGCGTTCTCGACCGCGCCCCGTAGCCACGCACCTCTAGACTCCATAGTGCGCGGCGTCCGAGCGGAAAGGGGTGTGCAATATACGCAACACAAGGCACGCACGGCTGTTTATTTGTTCGTGCGCCGTCGTTCAGAGTCCTTGTGGGGCGCCCACGGCAAGTCACCCGCCGGGCCCAGGATGCGGCGCGGCGACGACGAGGGGCCGGCAAGCCTCGTCACTTGAAGAGCTTGTCCTTGAGCTCCGAGTCCTTCTTCTGGTCCGACTCCCACCCGTTGTAGTCGGAGAGGGTCTCCCCGAACAGCAGCCGGCCGAAGCGGATCGAGTCGTCGTCTGGCGGCTTCAGCTGCCCGTCGGCGACGAGGCCGCGCCGGTCGGCCACGGATCGCGTCTCTGTGCGCTCAAACGCGGCCGTCTGCCCGTTCGCGTCGCGGATGATCCAGACGCGCTCGCTCAGGTACGTGGTCTGCAGCTCCACCTTTGATCCGCCCGGCAGACCCGCCGCAGACGCAGGCAGCCCCTCCAGCGGTCGCCCGCTAACCAGCGCCGCGAAGATGTCGTCACCGCTCGTCGTGTCGGCATTGACCCGCGCCTCGTACGGCCGGAGGGGCAGCCCAAACTCGAAGCCGAACCGGTTGCCGCCGTCGTTGCGGACTCGGCCCGCGCGCGTGAGAAGCAGGTCGTCGACCGCGCCCGGCGCGCGGTACAGGTACTCGACAAACACGCCGTCGTCCCCCGGACCGTACACATAGTAGCGCGTCGACGCCAGCTGGAAGGAGGCGCCGCCGGGCGAGAGCCGGCTGCGCAGGTCGGGCGACAGGCCGATCTCCTTGGCCGACGGACCGCCCATCAGCGCCGCGTCGTCCGACGACGACCACAGCTTTTGCCAGCCTGGATGGGGGAATGCAGGGGGCGGGCATGCAAATGCAGTGACTCATGCAGTGAGTGAAGTGAATCGTGACAGTGACTAGCTCTGCAGTGAATCGTGACAGTGACTAGCTCTGCAGTGAATCGTGACAGTGACTAGCTCTGCAGTGAATCGTGACAGTGACTAGCTCTGCAGTGAATCGTGACAGTGACTAGCTCTGCAGTGAATCGTGACAGTGACTAGCTCTGCAGTGAATCGTGACAGTGAATAGCTCCGCAGTGAATCGTGACAGTGAATAGCTCCGCAGTGAATGCGGTGATTCACCGGGCCCAATGCGAGTGCCGTGAAGCCGCGTTCTCCCCATCTAGCTTTGCCCACCGCCCACCCACGGGATCACCCACTTTCCCGGCCCAGAGGCGGCGAAGTACTGCGAGCCGCCGCGCGACTCGAGCTGCTGGACGTACGCCGCCGCCCTCGCCCGCTGCTTCGGGCTCAGCCGCTCCGCCCCCCCCGTGTCGGAGACGAGGCCGAGCAACGCCACCTCGACCGCCGGCGACGTCACGGCGTCGCCCTCCTCAAAGAGCGTGCCGCCAAACTGGCCGCCCCGCTCGCGCGCGCCGGCGGCGCCCGGGCTGGTCGCGAGGGCCGCCTCCTCCAGCCGTACCCTCTCCTCCTCCAGGTACCGCTGCTGCTTGGCCTGGTCGCTCTCCTCTGCCGGCGGAGCAAACGCGAGCGGCAGCAGCCGCGGCAGCCACGCGGCGGCGCCGAGGCCGCCGACGATGAGGGCTCGCCGGTCGGGCGCCTCCGGCTCCGGCTCCGGCTCCGGCTCCGGCCCGGAGCTTCGCCCCGGCAGCTTGCCCAGCAGCTCTGTGAGCGCGTCTCTTCGCGGCTTCTTCTTGGTCACACGCTCGCCGCCGAGGTTCGGATAGATGCGCTCCTGCAAGCTCGGGCTCCCGGCGCGCGATTCGCGGGACGCGAGGGGCGGTGCGATTGAGCTGGATGGAGTCCAGGCGGTCGACGCAAGCACGGCGAACATGAGCGAGGCCGCGACCCCCTTCGGCACCGCGAGCCTGCGACTTTACCCGGAAAGGACAAAAAGAATTTTACGCATTCCAAGTCTTGAGGACCTGCGATGCCGTCGGAAATAACGACGCGGAGGACGCCTCGGAAGTGGTGCGGGACGCGGTGCGAACTCGGCCGTGCATGTACACAGTGAGAAAGGAGATGGCAGAAGACCCGGAGAAGAGGGAGATATCGGACCGACGGACATACGGGCACATGCGCCAGAGCGCACACGAGTGGGTGTGCGAACAACTTCGAAAGACGGTGAGGCCGGGATCGCACACGGCAGGGGTGGCGGGACGGCTGTGGAGCGAAGTGGCTGTAGCCAGCCTGAAACATCGATGGGACAATAAGATGAGTGCAGCCGCCTATGTTGGCCAAGATAGGCGGCTGCACGTGTGGGCGCGAGTACCGCTATACGCGTCTGCACGTGTGGCCGCGTATCTTGGCTAAGATACGCGCCAGCACAGAATGACACGTATCAGGCCCCGCCGAGCTCGATGCGCGGCAGCGGGTGAGGGCGGCTATTCTCCCGGTCTCGGGAACCGTACCCATACTACTCAAAAGTACAATATACTACCACAAAGCACCACTAGCGATTTCGCGCGGAGGGCGTAGTGAAGCGCTGGGGCGCTCACTGTGTGTTATTCGGGTGGGGATCCATCAGTGGTAACCGGCTTTAGTCACAGATCCAAGCTCAGACGCCACACCAACACCACAAACACGCTCACTTCGCCGCTGCTGTAGAGGGCCCCCGGGGGCCCATACTACGTCGAAGTACGGACCCGATCTCGGCCCTCACGGGCTGCCACGCGCCCGCGCGCGGCGCGGGCCGCACCGCCCATGCCCCCGGGTCACCGACCCCGCCTCTCGGCCCTCTCGGCCCTCAGGAGCGTGCGGGAGACCGGCGAGGGGCGCGCCGCGCGCCGCCTGCAGAGCCGCCAGAGGCATTGTCGCCTCCGCTGGCGGGGTTCCCGCGCGCCCGCCCGCGCCCGGACCCGCGCCCGCTGCGCCCGCGGGCTCCGGATGCGCCGCCATCCTTCTCCTTCTTCTCGATGGCAGTCCGCGTGTGCTTGTCGACGGGTCGGCGGCGTGGTCGAGGGGAAGGTCGCCGGCGGCCGCAACTCCGCCGCCGTCGCTCCGCCGGCTCTGACCGAGTATCGGGCGTTGAGGGCGGCGGCGCAAGCGGGTCTGGCGCATCTATCGCCACGAGCCTCGCGACCGCGGCCGTGGCACACCTGGCGGCGGCTCTCGAGGCCGTCTCTACGGCGCTCGACGCCGTGTGAGGTCGCCGGCGGCCGCAACTCCGCCGCCGTCGCTCCGCCGGCTCTGACCGAGTATCGGGCGTTGAGGGCGGCGGCGCAAGCGGGTCTGGCGCATCTATCGCCACGAGCCTCGCGACCGCGGTCGTGGCACACCTGGCGGCGGCTCTCGGGGCCGTCTCTACGGCGCTCGACGCCGTGTGAGGTCGCCGGCGGCCGCAACTCTGCCGCCGTCGCTCCGCCGGCTCAACCGAGTATCGGGCGTTGAGGGCGGCGGCGCAAAGCGGGTCTGGTGCGCCACACGGCCACCACCCTTGCCAGCGCCCTTGCCGCCGCCCTTGCCACCCTTTGCCGCCTTGCCTCCGCCGCGGGCGGCGGTGGGAGCGGCCTGCTGGGCTAGCATGTTGTCCTTGCTGGGGACGGGCACGTGGAACGCACGTTACATGTTTGAACGGCCTCCAGAATTCAAACAAAAAATAGCCAAGGCCTTCTCGCAACCCCTCCGACCCCCCGGGACCCGTGGGCGTCGAAGAGGCGCTCTCGGGGGGCCGTTCTGAGTTCATACTACCTCGAAGTACAATATACTGCGTCAAAGCACCGGCCCTGAGTCCGCTCCCCCGAGGCAGGCGAGGATACGCAGTCCCTCGTGTCGCGCGTGTAAGTCCCGGTTGCCGTGCGCGCCAGCGCGTGTGGCCGCGTACCTTATTAGCTAAGATACGCGCGCACGGGCGTGGGTGGGTAAAAACGGGTCACTTTGCGGGGTTTGCCCCGAGAGGGAGCTGGCCGACGACTGAAGACCGGCAGCATGCTCCGCGGCCAGCTTCCTTCCGTGCTCCCTGCGCTCGCAGCGCTGCTCGGATCATCGTCTGCCTTCGTCGTCCCGATGGAGAGCCCCCCCGTCGACCGCCTCAGCCTCGTCGCGCCATTGGGCGACGCGGCCGGCACGACGCTCCGGCTGCAAGAGCTCGCCGCGGGCCGCCCGCTGGTGCTGCATCTCTTCACGGGATGAGGCGGGTGCTGGCCCTGTGCGTCCCAGATGGACAAGTGGGCCAGCGGCAAGTATTCTGGGCGCGTGGCCTTTGTGTGTGTCAGCCTAGCTGGGCCTCAGCTCGCGTCCACTTTCGTGAAGGAGCTCAAGCTGTCAGCGTGCACCGTCGCGTACACAGAGGACAACCCCGCCTGGGGGCAGCTCGGTTGCGGTGGTTTCATTGTGTACGGCAGCGACGGCCGCATCGCAAGCCGCGCGACGGCGGCGTACCTGGAGGTGAGGGAGCGTGCGTTCCATCACGTCGAGTCGCTCCTGGACGCGCTGCTCGACGGCGCAAAGTCGAGGCCGTCGCTGCCGCCGCCGCCGCCGCCGCCGGACGCGCCCCTCGCCGTGGTGGACGGATTGGAACTCTCGAGGGCGGCGGAGACGTGTGGTGCGGCCACGCCGCAGTCGGAACGGCGCGGCGGCGGCCGCGGTGGAGACGTCGACGATCCCGTCGCATCGCCCGCAGCGCAGGTGCGTCTCGCCCCGGGACGCGTCCCGAGCGTGGGAATTGCCGCTCTCGACGACGAGCACGCGGCGTGCACGGCGGCGCTGCGCGAGCTCGCCGCCACACGCAGTGCCGCGGCGCTTGCAGAGGTGCGGCGCGCGTATGAGGCGCACTTCCGCCACGAGGAGGCGCTCCTGGACGAGTACCTCTGGAACGCGGCCGCAGCCGCCGCAGGCGGCGGCGCGGCGGCGGGCGGCGGCGCGGCGGCGGGCGGCTTCGATCTTCGCGCGTCGATGCGCCGGTCCCACTTTGCCGACCACGCGCGGCTCCTGCGCGAGGTGGCGGAGCCGGCGGCTGAGGACGTGCCGCGGGCGGGCGCGACGACAGGCGGCGAGGCGAGGCCGACGGGAGGCGAGCTAGGAGGCGAGCGGGCGCGCGCGACGGCAGGCGGCGCCGCGCGCGAGGAGGGGCGTTCCGTGGTTTCGCGCGAGCTGGTGGAGCGCGTGCTGCGCGACTTCGAGGCGCACGCCAGCCGGTACGACTACTCGTACGGCGCGGACCTCGGCACGGCGCTGCGGCGCGCCGGCGAGTCGCCCGCTGCGGTCCTGGCCGCCGCGGCGGGCGGCGTGGAACAAGGCGCGGTCTCGACGGCAGCCTTGTGAGTCGACCTTGTGATGAGTCGACCTCCGCAGCGAGTGAGCGTGCGATGGCGCGACATATGATGGCGGGCCCACCGAAAGCACGGCCACGCGCCTGTGATGGCCGCCGGAGACGCACAGGGCGCACCGCGCCAGGCCTGCCTTCGGGGCAGGCAGGCGCGCGCTTGTGTGCCATCGCATGAACAGGTAAGACTGCACAGGTAAATTTCTCCCCCCACACACAAATTGGTGGGCAGGGGGGGGCGACCCGCGCATCTCCACACCCGGACACGGGCGCAGAACACAACAGTCAGCACTGAGCCCTGGCCTCGACACCTCGACACCAAACCGCCTCGAGACACCAACTCGACACCTCGTCCTCGAGCTGGGAGCTCGACACCCCATGCCAACTCGACACCCTCGACACCCCTCGACACCATCTAGGCTGGTACCATGCTCGCCGGTGTCAAGGTGCCCATATCGACACCTCGACACCCCTCGACACCCGAGAGGTTATCAGTACTGCTATGTATACGTACCGGCCCTGTATATGCACCCGTGTGTCCTGCCTATACGATGCATTGGCAGGGTCAGACGTCGCGCGAATGCATAGTCCATAGCGTGTCTTATGCAATACGTACGATGTTTTTGCCTTTATGTCTCAGCAAACAGTGCAGCGCTGCCGATGTCGCACTGGCGCTATGTGCTACGCATTAGCCATTTACGTATCGTCCGCATTATGCATCACTCAGCATAAGCGGGTGGGGAGGCCCTAAAACGGCGGGAGGGGTAGGGCTATATCGATAGAGCTAGAGGGCTCAACCACCCCTCCACCCCTCCACCCTCCACCCCTCCACCCTCCCGGAGCGAGAGGGGTCCGTCCTCGAGCCCTCCCACTTCCACCCCACCGACCAGAGGGCTCGCCAGCCCACAGGGCTTGAGGGGTCCCCGTCGGATCGGCGTCGGGAGGGCTCCACAGGGTCCCATAGGGCTAGCGCGCTGCGAGGGTGGAGCGGTCCACCGGGGAGAGGGGTCAGGAGGGCTGGGCGAGGCGGGAGGGGTGGTGGGGACTGGGGTCCAGGAGGGCTCGCCGCCCCCCCAAGAAAGAAAGAAAACAGACAACCCAAGGGAGGGATGGGAGGACGGCACGCCGCCACCACACAGGGATTTTAAGGAGAGGTGTGTGGTGCGCTATCCGTCGCCCACCCTAGGGAGTCTGAATCAACGTGACGCCCGTCCAAACCTCTTGCAATTCTTTTTTCGACGAGTGCCTTGAGGGTGTCGCCCGGCTTTCATGCTCGGCCTCAGCGGCCTGGGCTCAGCCCTTGTTCTCTCCCCGTTCTTACTCCCCGACGCGACGGCGCTCACAGCGCCCTCCGCTGATCAGAGGCGACATCTTCAGAACATGGCCCGGATGGCGATGACGTCGCCCGCCGGCGAGAACAACCACATGCGCCCGTCCACGCCGCCGAAGTCCGGCCCGGCAGAGCCGGCGGCCAACTTCGACTCGCTCAACGTCGCGCTCAAGCACCACGTGCCCATCAGCACGTGTTGCAGCGGCGTGTACGGCAGCGACATCTGGGGCTACACGTCGGCGGCCACCGGCAAGGAGTGGGCGCTCATGTGCTACATGACGGGCTTGAGCGCCGTCGACGTGCAGACGGCCGCCGTGGTCACCGCTCCGAGCTTCACGTCGCCGAGCAGCTCGTGGAAGGACGTCAAGGTCTTCGGCCATCACGCGTACTATGTCACCGAGGCGTTGGACCAGCCGGGCATCGTCGTCTTCGACCTCTCGGGCCTGGACTCCGACCCACCGTCCATCTCCGTCGGCCCCGCGGCCATTGACAACGGCGGCGGGCCCGAATCGAGCCACAACGTGGTGGTTGACGAGGTTAGCGGCTACCTGTACCGCGTCGGCGGCTGGAATGACAACAAGAACGTGCGCATGTACGACCTGAACGCCAACCCCGCCGCGCCGCAATACATTGGCAAGTTTGGGGAAGGCTACGTTCACGACGGACAGGTGACCACGTTCGCGTCGGGGCCGTACGCCGGCAAGCAGATCTTCTTCGCGGCTAGAGCTCTATTATGGGGATGGGGGGCGCGGCTGCAGATCTGGGATGTGACCGACAAGAGCGCGATCGCCCTGCTCGGCAACGGCACTTGGCCCGGCGCTGTGTACTCGCACAACGTGTGGGTTGACATCGGCACGATGCGCGCGTACGTGGGCGACGAATTACTCTCATACAGCTCAGGGGCGCCCACCACGATCTTCGAGTTCAACGTCTCCGACCTGAGCAGTCCCTCATTCCTCACTTCGTTCACCAACGGCGTCGGCGCCATCTCGCACAACCACATCTGCCGCAACGGCCGGTTGTACGTCGCCAACTATGCCTCGGGCATGCGCGTCTTCGACCTAAGCTCGCGCTCGGAGATGGGCTACTTTGACACGTACCCCGACGGCGACGGCACGAAGAACTGGAACGGCGCGTGGGGGACCTACGTCTTCCCCGCGAGCGGCCTCGTCGTCGTGTCCGACCAGAACCGCGGCCTCTTCGTCCTCGAGGACTTGGGCAGCTCGGCACCGTCGCATCCGCCGCCACCCTCGCCGCCGACGTCGCCGCCACCGCCCTCACCGCCAACTGGCTGTGCATGTGCAGTGAGTCACCCGTACTGCTGGGGTATCCACAGCGGCGAGCAAGCGAGCGGTGACTTGTACTGCTACGAGAGTGCATCATCGTCGAGCTGGCATGACACCATCTGCCCAGGGACATGCACGTCAGACTACGTCTCTGACGCAATGCCGCCGCCTCCCTCCGCATCACCGTCGCCGCCACCTCCTTCCGCCTCGCCGTTGCCGCCGCCTCCATCCGCCTCGCCGTCGCCGCCGCCTCCGTCCGCCTCGCCGTCGCCGCCGCCTCCGTCCGCGTCGCCGTCGCCGCCGCCTCCATCCTCTTCGCCCTCGCCGCCGCCGCCGTCGGCGTCGCCCTCGCCGCCGCCTCCCTCCGCCTCGCCGTCGCCGCCGCCTCCCTCCGCCTCGCCGTCGCCGCCACCTCCTTCCGCATCACCCTCACCGCCGCCTCCCTCCGCCTCGCCCTCGCCGCCGCCTCCCTCCGCCTCGCCATCTCCGCCGCCTCCCTCCGCGTCGCCCTCGCCGCCGCCTCCCTCTGCCTCGCCGTCGCCGCCGCCGCCGCCCGCCTCGCCATCTCCGCCGCCTCCCTCCGCCTCGCCGTCGCCGCCGCCTCCCTCCGCCTCGCCGTCGCCGCCGCCTCCCTCCGCCTCGCCATCTCCGCCGCCTCCCTCCGCATCACCGTCGCCGCCACCTCCTTCCGCCTCGCCGTTGCCGCCGCCTCCCTCCGCGTCGCCCTCGCTGCCGCCTCCTTCCGCCTCGCCCTCACCGCCGCCCCCGTCCGCATCGCCCTCGCCGCCACCTCCCTCAAACTCGCCCTCGCCCCCGCCCCCGTCCGCCTCGCCCTCACCACCGCCTCCCTCAACATCGCCCTCGCCGCCGCCGCCGTCCGCATCGCCGTCGCCGCCGCCGCCATCCGCATCGCCGTCTCCGCCGCCGCCGCCCTCGCCGCCGCCGCCCTCGCCGCCACCGCCCTCGCCGCAACCGCCCTTGCCGCCGCCGCCCTCGCCGCCACCACCACCGCCGACCTCGCCCTCGCCGCCCTCGCCGCCACCGCCCTCGCCGCCGCCGCCCAACCGGCCGCCGCCCAGCCCGCCGCCGCCCTCACCGCCGCCCGCATCGCCCACCGGCGTCTGCGGCGACGGCAGCGTTCTCGACGCGTCGTCGCGGATGTGCGAGGTCTCGCTCGGCAACGCCACCGAGGTGATCGACGGCAAGGTCGAGGTCGTGCTCGGCAGCGCCACCGAGGTGATCGACGGCAAGGTCGAGGTCTCGCTCGGCGAGGGCACCGACGTGATCGACGGCAAGTGCGAGCTCATCAGGCTGGGTGACTTTGACGGCGACGGTGTCTTCCGTCTTGCCGACGCGGCGTTTGTCTCCAAGGTTTGGCAAGGCAATGAGCAGTGGCCGGTTGCGGGAGGGCGCCGCGCTCGGCGCTCGCTTGAGAGCACCAGCACATCGGACGACGGAGTCGATCTCCTTGCGCTCAAAGACGCTGAGCTCGAGCGCAAGGACGCGGAGCTGTTGAAGCTTCGCGCGGAGCTGTTGAAGCTTCGCGCGGAGCTGTCGAAGCTTCTCTCGAAGGTCAAGGAACTAGAGGCAGAGCACCGGGTGGTGGTCGGCTGACAAGCAAGTGTGCCCGCACACGGTGCGCCACAAGCGTGCTGCCCCGCGCCCCGCGGATGATGCACCCCATGCTGCTCTATCGTCTCTTTCTCTGTCCTCTGTGGTTGCTGCTCTTTGTCTTTATCCTTTGTGGTCGCTGTAGTGAAGTCTGTAGTGAGCCCCTCAGACACGCTCAGCCCGGTCAATCTCTGCCGTCTAGCAGCGCGGCATCGCCCTTGTCGGCGCGACAATTGTACTAGGTTCACGGTCTCTTTGGCGTTTGTTTGGGGCGAAGGTTCGTAAAACGGAAGGTGCGAGAAATGAAATCGAAAAGCAGATAAACGGACCTGGAACGGATTGCGCTTGTCTCGTCCGGCAGCGAGTGGGTGGCTGGGTGCGTGTCGGTGAACAGCCGCGCGAGGTTGGATGGCGTGTACGACCTCTTGACGCGCTCGACGTCGACGTTGGGCAGGTCCTCAGCTAGCGCGTCGACGCGGAGGGCGTTGTCGACACCACAGAAGAGGCCCGGTTTGGTGTTGCGCAGGCAACGGTACCCGAACCAGGTGGACTCGACGGCCCCTCCGAAAAGGTTGTACTCGCCGACGCCCTCGCTCGAGGACTCGATCAGGATCGACTTGGAGTAATCAAGATCTCTACGAGAGAGTAGTAGATCGCAGACAGTAGATCGCAGACCAGGAGTGGAGATCCTAGCCGATTCTACCACACAGTCGGGCTTGGTTGAAGATGAAAGATTGAGATCACAGATTGTGGATCGTGTTGGCAGTTGCCAGGGTCAAAGGTGGAGATTGGAGATGGAGAACACAGATCGTAGATCCTCGCGCCGGGCATCCACCGCCGGGGCGGAGATTGGAGATCGAGATTGGAGATTGGAGATCGCAGCTGGCGGCGGCAGGGGTCAAATGGGAGATTGGAGATCGGAGATCGGAGATGTGCGGTGTGAATGAATCCAGCGCATCTCCTTGAAGGTTCGAGCCCCCCCCCCCCCCCCCGACCCCCGAATCGAGATTGGAGATTGGAGATTGGAGATCGGAGATCTGACTGGATCCGGCAACATATGACGTTGGGAGATTGGAGATTGGAGATGGAGATCGGAGATCTGACTGGATCCGGCAAAATATGACGCTGGAGATTGGAGATTGGAGATGGAGATCGGAGATGATTTTTTATTTTTTATTTTTTATTTTTGGCCCGAAGAGCCTGCGGCGCCGGTTTTAACCTCTCCGGCCGACTCGCTGCGCGATTCTCGCTACGGCCCGCGGCGGGGCCGCACCCAGCAAGCTGGGGCCGCTCCTCACGGACTCGGCGCTGACGCGCCTCAAAGAAGACCACTACTCGGGCTTGGCTGCGCCGCCCTCGAAGATGTGTCGACGCAAGATTGGAGATGACGCCGCTGCCATCATCTTTTTCTTTTTTTGATAATAAAAAGCTCACTACACATGGTTCCCCCACACCGTAAAGTTAAAACCGGCGCCGTATCTCGACGAATGCCAGTCTCGGTCTGTACGGCAAGCTCGCTCTCGCCAGGTGTGACGCGGAGGCGCTGCGTTGCCAGCTGGCAGGAAACACGCTGGCCACCATCAGGCAGATGGATCACATGGCGGCGTCGGTCCAGGACCACGGCCCGCGCGCAATCACACTCGACCTCCTGCAGGACTGGGTGGCCGACTTTGAGGGCACTCTGCTGCGGGTCCTCCGCTTTTGCGGCCTCGACGACGGCTTCGCGAATGGCACGCTAGCAGCGTACAGGACCGCGGCCGTCGCATCAAAGGGGGTGCACGTCAACAAGGACCTGGACCGAGCAGAGGCGCTCGCAAACCTGCTCCGCCGGGCGTGCACCACCCCCGCTGGCGAGCTCGACATGGAGTGGTGTGCGACCGGCGGGCGCTTTGAGGAGTGCGGACCGAACGTTTCCTATCACTGTAAAGGAGAGCTGCGCAGCTCCTGTTGAGATGCGTGCTAAAGTACACCACTTTTCTGGCACACAAATGGGGGAGAACGAAATCGGGCATGGCACATTCGCACAAGACGATGTACAGACGGCGAGACAAACTGCGGTGGAAGCGGCGGCGGTCGAGATCTACAAATACCTGGGCACCCCGATAACCGCTCAGTGGCAGAAGGGGATGGAACCGGCGAGACAAAAAACGAGGAGGGATGCGACGCGGCTAATGAAAATGGTGGGCGCGCTAGGCTGGCGAGCGAGCTGCGCAGGCCGCTGATCCCCTTGAGGCGGTCCCCCTGAGGCGCAGGCCGCTGGACACCGTCACCGACGAGCGCGTTGGAGTATTCACTTCGGACAAAAACGCGGCACAGCGGACGGTGCGGGGCGTGCCGCAAACTTAGCGGCGAGGCGCGGGACCGTCTGTGGCGAAGTGGGTCGCGTCCCCCGATTTCCTCAACTCACGGTCCCCTCTTCCCCCGTAGCACTAGCAGCACGGTACGCGCGCGCGCGGCCGCGGGGCCGTGGCCCGTGCCCAGCGCGGTCGACTAGCGCCGCGGATCGAGGCGGCACAACGGGTGCCCGCGACCGAAGCCCTGAGCGCGTCCTCCGATTTCCTCAACTCAGCCTCCACGCGCCCTCTACGGCTCTATACACAGTGTGCGTACAACCTCTCCACACGCCCGATACAAAGAACCCTGCACAAAGATCGCACGGGCGGGGGCCTGTTTCTTTTTACCCATCTCACAGTAGAGCTGTACGTTTTTATTTATTTATTTTCCACACGTTGCGGGCGAGCGTGTTCATGAGAGGCCGGCGGCGGCGTGCGCCCGGTCTCGACTGTTGCTTTCGGAGCGCGCGGCTGGAGAGGCGGTTTTATTTCTTCTGAGCTTAGTAGGTAGGTAGGTAGGTGTTACCTCACACGGTCTATCGCAGAGACAAGGAGGGCCCACAGCACACACACCAAGAGTACATGTGCTGCACTGGACATCAGAGGGCCAAGGGTTGGATCAAGCAGTGGGAAGGGGACTCCTCGAGCCGGCGCGCGCGGCTGGCCTTGCCGCCGCGCGCACGCCGCTTTGACGCCGCGGGAGCGATCTTCTTGCTCACCGTCAGCACGCCGCACGCCTCCTCAGAGGTTGCCCACCTCTCCAGATGTTGCGAGGACGCCACCCGCGACCCGGCAAGCGGCATGGCCGGTCCTGTCGTGGAGCGTGGAGCCTTGTGATATCTTGATGACGCTGCGACCGCGTGCAAGCACGTGAGCCCAGGATCGTGCGTGAGCACGCTCGCAAGGCGGACGGTATGGCAAGGCCAGCTCCGTGGCCGTGGGCTCAGCGAAGAGGATACAGCCACCCATTCAAGGGTCCAAAAAACACGCCCGAGTCACGACAAACTAAATCATCAATACGGCTGAGGAGGATGCGCGACTACCTACTCGCGGCCGCCTCGCAGCTACTAGGCCAAGAGCAGCGAACGCGACGGCGAGTAGCACAATCGCTGTCGTGGCGAGCGGTCGCAAGCGTCTAGAGGGGCCGCTCGAGCGCCCTTCAACGCGGAGCAACCACCAGCCTCGGTTGGCTGCCTCGGAGACGACAGGCGGTGGTGGCGGCGGCGGCGGTGGAGGTGGCGGTGGAGGTGGCGGCGGCGGCGGGGGTGGGAGGAGGGGGGGGAAGCGCGGCGGCGGAGTGTACGAGCGCAGCTCGAGCACGCCGTCGAGCGGTCCGAGGAAGCCGTCGTGCGAGGAGGCCTTCGTGGACAGCGAGAGATGGGGGAGTGAGGGGGGAGATGTGGGGAGATGTGGGGAGATGTGGGGAGATATGGGGAGACCTCGTGGGTGCGCCAGCTGAAGCCACTCGCCGCCTTTTGCTGCCAGCGGCTCGCCGCCGTTTGCTGCCAGCGGCGCGTGGTGTCCTCGGCGCGCCAGCCGAGGCGGTGCCAGCCTGCCCCGTCCCACGCGTCCCAGAAGGAGCGCTGCTCATCGACCTACCGCACCACCCACGGGACTGAACCCACACTGGATTCGAAACTCTGGAGGTATGGGACGAGCGCTGCTCGTCGACCTTGCCGTCGCCGTCCGTGTCGCGCACCTCGACGCAACAGCGGAAGCCGTCGCACCCCGAGAGTACCCGAGATTACCCGAGATTGCCCGAGATTGCCCGAGATTGCCCGGGATTGCCCGAGATTGCCCGGGATTGCCCGGGACCGCGCCTCGACGCAGCAGTGGAAGCCGTCGCACCCAGCCCACTTGGGGCAGCCTCCCTGCTGCGCCGTCGTGAGCTCGTAGCTCGTCGAGCAGCACAGCCCGCTGCCGCCGCAGAAGCCGCGGCAGGCGCCCGACGCGCCGCCGCAAGGCAGCCAGCAATCGCGCGGCGGGTGCGGGGGCGGAGGCGGCGGCTGTGGCGGCGGCTGCGGCGGCGGCGGGGAGGGCAGGAAGCGCTCGGCGTTGCGGTTCTCAAACAGCCACAGCACGCCCGCGTGCTCGCGCAGCAGGGCGTTGGTCAGGCCTTGCAGCCCGGAGAACTGGACCGAGACCGAGTCGCCGCCCGAGAACTGGACCTTTGGCGAGAGATGGGAGATGTGGGGAGATGTGGGGAGATGGGGAGTCGCCCCCCGAGAGAGCGCGACCTTTGGCGTGATTGCGCCGACGACGTTGAGGCCGCCCTCCGGGTCCGGGCCGCCGTAGCAGAGGATGGAGGCGATCTCCTGCGCGAGGACGGGCAGGAACGGGTTGAGCATCGCCTCGGCCGCAGCCTCCGGCATCAGCGACGGAACGACGTCGAGGTCGCCGATCTCAAAGTTGCCTCGGCACCGCCTCATCGCGGACGTCGTGAGCGCGTGCATGTCGTAGTCGAGCAGCATGTTTCCGCGCAGCGTGAGCTCCGCGCTGCCGTAGTCGTACGTCACCCGCATCCCGCCCACCGTCGACTGCCGCAGCGTCCACCGCCCCTCGACCCGCACGTCGATGTGCGTGAGCGCAACTTGGGCGCCGTCCGGGGCCCGCCCCGCGAGCCACTGCGTGAGCAGGTCCTGCCTCTGCCACCACTCGTAGTCGTCGTAGCACATGCCGTACGAGACTCGGACCGGCGCGATGTCGACCAGCGTCAGGTTGCGCAGCGTGACCTATCGACAGGTCCTCGACAGGTCCCGGACGTGTCCGCGGACGTGTCCGGCGTCAGGTTGCAGCGTGACCATCGCGCCGGGGCTGAGCGCGCCGCCGTACACCTCGATCTCAGTCCCCTCGAGGCCGAGCCGCTGCAGCACCGGCACGTCGTCGTTCGAGAGCGTCATCGTCAGCGCGTCCTTGCCGCGCATCCGCCGGATCTCAGACGCCGTCCACTCGGAGAGCTGCGACGCCACCGCGTCGGAAAACCAGTCCGTCTCGCATGACGGCCCGAGCTTGAGCGCCTCAGTCCGCGGCGTCGCCTCTTCGAACGGCACCGGCACGGCCTCCTTCTCATCGCGCCACGACCAGCATGTTCCGCCGAGCAGGCGCAGCGCGCACCCGGCCTCCGCCTCCGCCGCCTGCGCCTCCGCCACCACGCCCGCCTCTGCCGCCTCCACGTTCGCCTCGACCGCCTCCACGTGCGCCTCCGCCACAGCCTCGGCGTTGTGGTTCCCCACCACCACCTCAGGACGGAGGACCGAGCGCGCCGCCGCCACCATCTCGGGTCGGCGGATTGACCCGGACGCGAGCGGCAATGTGCCGACTAGGAAGGCGAGGACGGAACCCATTGGTGGGCCTTTGCGGCGCGCGCGCATTGGCAGGGGCGCGCCTGGCTGGCGGGCAGCGACTCCAGGGACACAGGGGCGGCTCTTACGCGCTGCCGCAAAGGCACACCAATGGGTTTCGTATCCTGAGCGTAGGGGCGCCTGCGATACAAAAAAACAATACTGCCATACGAGGGGTGGGGGAGGAGGACACGGTCTCTAGTTTTTTTTTATTCTTTAAAACGCCGAGCCCTCCATTACCAACACACCGCGCCAAGAACCCGAGATTCCAAGCATGCCTAGTTCGAAGAGAGATAGGAAGAACAACAAAAACAACTAGAGGCAGACACCCACAACAAGAAATCCTAGTTCCCGAGCTGCTCCTTTCTCCAAACCCTCTTTCTTGATCGCTTTATTTTTTATTCCGCGAAAGTGCCCACTTTCCCTTTTTGTGTTGATGTTCGCCAACTCGGTCTTTCGCGGCCTTCGTCGTACGTCGACGCAGGCGAGGTTCTGGGAAGACGAGTAAATTTCTTTTTACTCGCGCCCCCGCCCGCGCCGAGCCAAAGGGGCTCAGCGGGGCCGCCACCACCGGGGCGGGCGCCTGGCGGCGCCGCTGCGCAAAAAAGGACTCCCACCAGCTTCGCCGTCCGCGAAAATTACTCACGAACCGTGCCTTACCGCGCCCCCCGCGCCCCCCACACCTCGACCTTCTTGGGCAGAAGCTGGTCCGATAGGTCCTCTCCGTGGCCTAGGCAGCCGTATTCACCCTTGCCCCAGGTAAATCCAGCACCGCTGGTGGCGATTGCGAGGCTGTCTGTGGCGGGCTCCCGCCGACACAGCGACAACGCACTGGCCAGTGAAGGCCTCAACCTTTTTGGGCAGCAGCTGGTTCTGCTCGTCGCCGTGGCCCAGCTTGCCGCAGGCTCCCTGGCCCCAGCTCCAGACGCCGCCGTCGGCGGTGAGGGCGAGGCTGTGGACGATCGATCCCCGCAGACACAGCGACGACGCGATGCCCAGCCAGGGCGTCGATCTTCTTGGGCTGCGACTGGAACGGCACGCGCGGACCGTTGGGGAGTGAGACTTCATCGTCGGCCGTGAGTGAGGGAGTGAGTATTCTTGATACAACCGGTACCCGACCGCTTTTTGCAAAAAACAAAAAAAATAAAAAAATCGCGAAAGCGCGCGCCCAGCACGCCGCTACTCGCCGCTAGCTCGCCGCTAGCTCGCCGCTAGCTCGCCGCTAGCTCGCCGCTACTCGCCGCTAGCTCGCCGCTAGCTCGCCGCTAGCTCGCCGCTAGCTCGCCGCTACTCGCCGCTAGCTCGCCGCTAGCTCGCCGCGTGTTCGTCGGTCCCGCTACGAAGGCGCCCTACGGAATCATGCGGATGTTTGCCCTGCTCGCAGCCTCCGCCGCCGCGGTCCCGTCTAGGCTGGTGGTTACGACGACGAGAGGGTCGCCCGCTTCAGTGCAGGCAGCGCAGATGGCCGCTGCTCGGCGCGGAAACGTCAATATGACAATCCGAGCAGCCCACAAAACCCTCACAGTGGTCGAATTCGAGGACAACAGCACGGCGCGAGCCTTCCAGGACCAGGCGGAGCGCTCGGGGCTAAGGGTCGAGGAGGATCAGCGGCGCTTCCTAGCAACAAGCTCGGCCTCGGCTTCGCGGAAGCGGCAGCTAGCCGAGGAAACGCCATGGGGGATCGAGCGTGTGTACAACGAAGCGGTGCCGAACGCCTCCTTCTTCCCGTCGGCGGTGACGCATCCGCTGTGCATCATCGACTCCGGCTACCTGCTCGCACACCCTGACCTCCCCTCTGACGCCACCGCGGCGGACCCGTCCCAAGCTGACCAAGCCGGCACGCGTTACTTCGGCGGCGACATCTGCAACCACGGCACGCATGCCCTCTCCGCCGCCCTCTCCGCCGCCATATCCCCTCCCCGCCGTCTCTCCGTCCGCCCCCTCTACCCCACCCTCCCTCCCTCCGTCCCACCAGGCACGCATGTCGCGGGCACCATCGCCGCCATCGGTGGCAACGGGGAGGGAGTGGTCGGTGTCTATCCGGGCGCGCCTGACCTGAAGATAGTCAAGGTGTTTGGGGAGGTCGGCTTGCTCGACGACCCCAGCACGCCCGACGAGGATGAGGCGTGCGGCTGGACCTATGCCTCACAACTCGTCGATGCGGTTCAGCGATGTGTCGACAGCGGAGCCAAGATCGTCTCGAGTGAGCGTGCCTAGATCCCCTCCCCGTCTTTGACTCATCTAACACCCCCCCCCCCCCCTCTTCCGCAGTGTCGCTCGGAGGTCCGGGTCGGTCGGACTTTGAGCGTGATGCCTTCCAGACATTCTTTGATGACGGCATCCTCAGCATCGCGGCCGCCGGCAACGACGGAGATGACAGCTACAATTACCCGGGGTCCTACTCCTCGGTCATGAGCGTCGCCGCCACCGACAGCAACAACAAGAAGGCGAGCTTCTCGCAGTACAACGACGAAGTCGACATCGCTGCCCCAGGCGTCGACCTCGTCTCGACTGTCGGTGCCCCCCCTTGTCAAAAAGGCCGCAGCGCCGCCGTTTTCCCACGGTTTTCAGGGGATAATTGTTTCCTCCCTAGGCCCTCCGAGGGACACTGGGGTGGGCCCTCCGGGCTATGATTCGTCCGGGGGGACCTCCATGGCCGCCCCGCACGTTTTTGGCCTGGCAATGGTGTTTTGGAACAAGTGAGCCCCCCCCCCCTTCCCCCCCCCCTTCCCCCCCCCCCCAACCAACACCACGCCCACCCACAAACACCAGCACCAACACCACCCAGAGGTCGGACCCAAACCGCCGCATCGGACACGCCTCGCGGCCACGCAGGTACCCGTCCTATACCAACGCCGAGGTCCGCACGGCGCTTGAGGAGGGCGCCGAGGATCTGGGCGAGACGGGCATCGACGACTACTTTGGCCATGGCCTCGTCAACTACCAGGGAGCCGAGATGAGGCTGTTCACGCCATCGCCGCCGCCGTCGCCCCCGCTCGCTCCACCGGCCCCCCCAATCGAGTTCCAGGTCACCGTGGGTGGCGGCAGCTCGGAGGGAGAGGTGTCGTGGACCCTGACGTGCAGCGGCGCGTTGATCGGCAGTGGAGGAGCGCCCTACTCCGGCACTCTTTCCGCGCCGCCCGGCGAGTGCACGCTCGACATGTACGACTCGGACGGCGACGGCTGGAACGGCAACCTGTGGGAGGGTGCGGGCTATACGTTCACGCTCGACTCCGGTTCCTACGGCAGCGCGACCTTCACCCTCACCCCCCTCCCTCCGTCCTCTCCGCCGTCACCGTCCCTGCCGCCGCTGCCGCCGCTGCCGGGCTACTGCTTCGCCACCTCATCCAAGGCCGTCGTTGTCCCCATGATTGTCGGCGGCGTGCCCGTCGACCCCGCGCGCAAGTACATGCCCGCCCCGCCCTCCCGCGCCAACGCCGCGCTCCGCTCGCCACCCGCCGCCGTCTGCTGACAGGTACACCTGGCTCGTCTCGCTCGACGGCCCGGGCTACTTTATCGGCAAACACTACTGCGGCGGCACGCTCATCGCGCCCGATTGGGTGCTCACCGCCGCGCACTGCACGCAAGACACCGTCGGCCGCGTGGCCGTCGGCATGCACGTCGTCGCCGACGTGAACACCGACCCGTGCGTCTCCTTGCACGAGGTGGCGGAGATCTTCAACCACGAGGACTACGGCTCTCCCAATTCAGAAAGCAACGACGTCTCGCTGCTCAAGCTCGCCACGCCTGTAACCGGCTATGCGCCCATCGACTTGCTCGACGGCCCTGGCATGGACACGCCCTTCCAGGAGCACCTCGCCATGCTCACCGTCGCCGGCTGGGGCACCATGTCCTCCGACGGCGTGTCCTCGCCGGAGGCCATGGAGGTCGACGTGCCGGTGGTCAAGAATGAGGACTGCAACGTTGCCTACAGTGGCCAGATTGACGACACGATGATCTGCGCCGGCGACACCGCGAATGGCGGCGAGGACGCGTGCCAGGGCGACTCGGGTGGCCCCCTCTTCGGCATCGACGCCGACGGCAACTACGTGCTCACGGGCATCGTGAGCTGGGGCTCCGGCTGCGCCGACGCCAACTTCCCGGGCGTCTACGCGCGCGTCTCCCACTTTGATGAGTGGGTCTGCGCGAGGACGGACGGCGCGGTCTGTGGATTTTATCCTCGGTCGCCGCCGTCGCCGCCGGCCACGCAACAGGAATAGACGCTGCCGCCGTTCCTGCCGCCGCCCTCCCTGCCGTCATGCCCGCTCGGCGAGGTCTGCACCACCGGTCCGTGTTTGATCTCCGACGGCGGCTCGTGCGCCACCTCGCCCGACTTCCCGAACGACTACCCGAACCTCGAGGGCTGCACCATCTACAACGTGCCGCCGGTCGGGCTGGACGTGATCGCCTTTGACGTGGAGGGGGACCCCTACCCCTACTACGACTACGACGGCGACGGCGATTTCCGCAATGACTGCCCCTTCGACCACCTCTTCGTCAACGGCGTGAAGTACTGCGGCACCTCGGGCCCGGCCGGTGTCGTGCCGTCGGATGGGACCATGACGTGGGTCTCTGACGAGTTTGTCACCGAGTCGGGCTGGAAGGCGCGCGCTCCCCCCTCTGCATAGCTCTTCGCATCTCTGGCTCCCCCCACACCGCGCGCTCCTCAACTCTCGCGCTCACTCAGCCCCCGTGCCCAGCCCCTATGGCCCTCCGCCTGTCCCAGGTGTGCTGGCCGCCGTCGGCCTTGCCATCTCCGCCGCCGCCGTCCGCGTCGCCCTCGCCGCCGCCTCCCTCGACCTCGCCATCTCCGCCGCCTCCATCCGCCTCGCCGTCGCCGCCACCTCCCTCCGCCTCGCCGTCGCCGCCGCCTCCCTCCGCCTCGCCGTCGCCGCCGCCTCCCTCCGCCTCGCCGTCGCCGCCGCCTCCCTCCGCCTCGCCGTCACCGCCGCCTCCGTCCGCCTCGCCGTCGCCGCCGCCTCCCTCCGCCTCGCCGTCGCCGCCGCCTCCGTCCGCCTCGCCGTCGCCGCCGCCTCCCTCCGCCTCTCCCTCCCCGCCGCCACCGTCCGCCTCTCCCTCCCCGCCACCTCCTTCCGCGTCGCCGTCGCCACCGCCTCCCTCCGCGTCGCCGTCCCCGCCGCCTCCGTCGCCCTCGCCGCCGCCTCCCTCTGCCTCGCCGTCGCCGCCGCCTCCCTCCGCCTCGCCGTCGCCGCCGCCTCCCTCCGCCTCGCCGTCGCCGCCGCCTCCCTCCGCCTCGCCGTCGCCGCCGCCTCCCTCCGCCTCGCCGTCGCCGCCGCCTCCCTCCGCCTCGCCGTCGCCGCCGCCTCCCTCCGCCTCGCCCTCGCCGCCGCCTCCCTCCGCCTCGCCGTCGCCGCCGCCTCCATCCGCCTCGCCGTCGCCGCCGCCTCCGTCCGCCTCGCCGTCGCCGCCGCCTCCCTCCGCCTCGCCGTCGCCGCCGCCTCCCTCCGCCTCGCCGTCGCCGCCGCCTCCCTCCGCCTCGCCGTCGCCGCCGCCTCCGTCCGCCTCGCCGTCGCCGCCGCTTCCGTCCGCCTCGCCGTCGCCGCCGATCTCCCCGCCGCAGCCACCGTCGCCGCCGCCTCCGTCCGCCTCGCCGTCGCCGCCGCCTCCATCCGCCTCGCCGTCGCCGCCGCCTCCATCCGCCTCGCCGTCGCCGCCGCCTCCGTCCGCTTCGCCGTCGCCGCCGCCTCCATCCGCCTCGCCGTCGCCGCCGCCTCCATCCGCCTCGCCGTCGCCGCCGCCTCCGTCCGCCTCGCCGTCGCCGCCGCCTCCGTCCGCTTCGCCGTCGCCGCCGCCTCCCTCCGCCTCGCCGTCGCCGCCGCCTCCGTCCGCCTCGCCGTCGCCGCCGCCTCCATCCGCCTCGCCGTCGCCGCCGCCTCCGTCCGCTTCGCCGTCGCCGCCGCCTCCCTCCGGCTCGCCCTCGCCGCCGCCTCCCTCCGGCTCGCCCTCGCCGCCGCCTCCCTCCGCCTCGCCGTCGCCGCCGCCTCCATCCGCCTCGCCGTCGCCGCCGCCTCCGTCCGCCTCGCCGTCGCCGCCGCCTCCCTCCGCCTCGCCGTCGCCGCCGCCCCCATCCGCCTCGCCGTCGCCGCCGCCTCCATCCGCCTCGCCGTCGCCGCCGCCTCCGTCCGCTTCGCCGTCGCCGCCGCCTCCCTCCGCCTCGCCGTCGCCGCCGCCTCCGTCCGCCTCGCCGTCGCCGCCGCCTCCATCCGCCTCGCCGTCGCCGCCGCCTCCGTCCGCTTCGCCGTCGCCGCCGCCTCCCTCCGGCTCGCCCTCGCCGCCGCCTCCCTCCGCGTCGCCGTCGCCTCCCTCCGCATCGCCGTCGCCGCCGCCTCCCTCCGGCTCGCCGTCGCCGCCGCCTCCCACGCCGCCGCCGCCTTCCGCCTCGCCATTGCCGCCGCCGCCCACGCCGCCGCCACCTGCCCCTCCGCCGCCCTCGCCACCTTCTCCGCCACCGCCCTCTCCGCCGCCGCCGTCGCCGCCGTCGCCGCCGCCGGCGGCGGCGCCGCCGCCCTCCGGCTCGCCCTCGCAGCCGCCGCCCGCGCCGCCGCCGCCCTCGCAGCCACCCTTTCCACCCCTCCCCGAGGGCGTTGTCGTGGAGGAAGTGTCCGTGATCAAGTTCACCGTCGTTGTCACGATCTCCGCCGAAGTGAACGACATCGACGTCACTGAACTCGAGGGCTCCTTTCGCCCTGCGCAGCAGTGCTTCGAGCCAGAGTGCGGCCTCACCGTGACGCTCCAGCCCGTCGAGCAATCGGCAGCCCGTGGGGCACTCCAGGCTGCGGGAACGGTTGCTTCGAGCACGGCCAGCGTGTTCAAGGATGGCAACACACTTTCCGCCGTGCGCAACGCGAACTATGTATTCGCGAGAAACTCAGCCACCCAAGCCGGCAATATCCTGAATCAGCCCGTCAGCGAGGTCGACCCCAACGTCAACGAACGCGAGGACACCGAGCCGCGCGCGGTCGCGCCGCCGCCGCCCTCCGCCCCGCCCACGTCGCCGCCGCCCTCGTTGCCCCCACTTGACCTGAACCCGCAGTCCATGGACCCGTCGTGCTTCCCGAGCTCTGCGATGGTGCAGCGTGCCGACGGCGAGACCGCCCCCCTCTCCTCGCTCTCCGCCGGCGACTCGATCCTCGTCGCTGCGGCCGACGGCACCCTCGCCTTCGATGCCGTGTGAGAGAGGGGGGTTTCACTCGTTTCACCGTCGCTTGCTTCTACTAGGCACCCTCGGCTTCGACGTCGTCTCCTCCTTCTCGCTGGCCGACCCGTCCGCCAAGGCGGCCTTCTTCCTCTCGCTGACGACCGCAACGGCGACGGTCACGCTCACCCCGACGCACAAGCTGCCCGCTGGCCCGGCAAAGGCGCTCAAGCAGGCGTCCGAGGTTGCCGTCGGAGAGACGATCTGGCTCGCGTCGCCGGCCGCGGGCGCGCTCGTGCAGGCGCGCCTATACCCCCAGCACCACACACCCCTGCCTCTCCCGATGCGACCCCCCCTCGTCCCCCGGCCAGGAGCCCGTCCTCAAGATAAGCACGGTCGTGGCCGACGGGCTGCACAGCCCGCTCACCAAGCACGGAGGCTGGCCAATCGTTGACGGCGTCGCGACCTCATACAACAGCGCGGCCGTCGTCGCGCGCAACAAGTACCTCGTCCCGCTCGTCGAGGCGGTCTGCCCCTCCCTCGGCCGCCTCGTCGTGGCGGCCGCGAACCCAAAGGCGATGCACTACATCGATGGCGAGGTGATCTCCCGCGCCCAAGTTTAGAGTGTCACTTGTCCCCACTCTCCCAAACCCACCACCCGCCGCCCACTTTCGCTTCGTCGCTCGACCAGGTGGTCGAGCCGCTCTCTTCGCTCGAGCTTGCGCACGCGGCCGTGGTCACGCTCACGGCCGCCAGTACCACGTTTGGCGCGCGCTCAAGCTCGCGCCATCGTTTGTCGTAGTTGGGGAGAGCTCACCTCAAGCGAGCGAGAGACGGAGCCCACGGTTTACAAACCAAAGAAATTCGCGAACGACCCATTTGCCATGAGTTTCGCGCGCCGGATCTTGTAAGGGACGAATGGACTCATTGCACTTGGAGCACTTGGAGTGCGACCGGGTCTTTTCTTTTTTTGAAAGAAGGCGGCGTACCGCGGTGTTGCAATGCCGCGCGGCGCGCGCCCCGCGTGCTCCAGGCCCGCCCCGAAGTACATCGAAAAGAAGCGGCAGGACAACGGGTACGCTGCCTTGTCGATGCAAAGCACTGTCGACTTGACCGACATGTGGTGCTGCGGCGCCACGCCCTTGCTATTCTCCATTGTCAACGGCCCCGCGGAAACCCTCGCAAAGCTCGACCGCGACTATCCGTCGCTGGCAAAAATGGCGGCCGACGGTGGCGCCTACGACCCGCCGCAGCTCAACCCGGCTCGGACCTTTGTCAGCTGCTGCCTCGGGCTGCCATGGCCCGATTCGTGCAATCTCGGCACGGTGAATTGGTTCTCGCACCGGTCGCCGCTATGCGCGCTGTGCCCCGCCGCCGTCTGTCTGGGCTACATGAAGTGCTGCTTTGGGTTCACCGAGCTGTCGCTGCTGGAGAGCGGAGACGAGGTCTTCATCGAGATGCTCCAGCGAGGCGTGGCACCGGAACAGTGCCCGGAGCGGCTAAAGGGCCTCTACTGGATGCAAGACAACCTCGCCAACGAGGTGCTAGTCACGTTCCAGGACGCCTACTGGCAGCCGGCGACAGCGACGGCGCCATTTCTCGGCACCAAGGACCTCGGCCTCAACTTCACGCGGGACCCGACCTGCTTTGGAGTGTGCAACGGCCCGCCCTTCTCCCCGTTCACGTGCCCGCCGGTTGGCTGCTGCCCCTGCCTCTGCCTCCCCTGCTGGGCCGTCGCCCCGTGCGGCTCCACCCGCAGTCTGCCCGGCTGCTGCCTGCGCCGCACGCCAATGACGTTGGTGTCGTCCCCGGACCAGCGGTGGATCGACCTTGGGCTAGGCAACTTCATCTTCATCCCGACTGCGGGTGAGACGCTCGTCGCGCCGGGCGGAGAGCCGGTCGCCTTTGACGCGGCGCAGGACCTCCTTCGCGTCTCGTTCTACCCCGAGCAGGGCCTGTCGAGCATCAACTACCAGTACCGCGTGCGGAGGGTGGCGCATCTCTCAGAGAGCGGGGCGCTGGTCAAGACGGAGGCGTGGGATGATTTGGTGGCGAAGGTTCGCGCGACGAATGAGACGCCCGGCTGCCTGGGCGACCGCTGCTACTGTAACCTGCCGCTCGAGCAGCGGCTGCAAAACTCCCTCCTCTACCAAAACGACAGGCAGTTCTTCCGGCTGCCACCGAGGCCGGCGTCCATGGCGCTGGGCCGCGGCTGATGCGGAGGAAGTACCCCGCCCCTCCACTGGCCCTGCCGATGCCGATGAACGGCTCCGGGCGGTGTGTCGAACCTGTGTGCTGTGCGAGAGAGTTGAAAGGGAGAGGGGGCTGTGTTCTCTAGGCCCCTAGGACGATGTACTTGGAGCACACTTGGAGTGCAGTCATCAGCCTCACTATCCAGGGCCGGGGAGCTAAGAACAAAGAAGCGCACCACCGGGCCGATGCTAATTCATTTTTTCTTTTTTCACTTGCATCGCAATGAGTGCCAGACAGCGTTTATGTGAGACAGCAATGAAGGCGCTGCTGCTTTTTGCCCTCACGCCCTCCCTGTCTCACGGGCTCTCGCTCGGCCTCGCGAGCGTGCGATCGGTGGCGCCTCGGTGCGCGGCGGTCGCCCTGGACGACGCGCCGGGCAGCAGCCTGGCTCGCGATGCGTGCGCCGCCGATAGCGAAGCGCTGCTGGATTCCTTGGATCGTTGGCTGCGCCGGCAGTCCATCCGGTCGGTGCTGCCGCCGAGCCAGGCGCGGCACCTGCTTCGCGACCTACGCGACGACCACCGCTTCTGGGCGCAGCAGCGCCGCCAGTTTGCGCGCGCCTGGAACCTGGTCGAGGCCGGCCTTCGGCAGGAGACGCGGCCGGTCGGCGAGCTGCTGGGCAACGAGACGGCGTCCAAGGTGCTTTCCTATTCGGAGGACATGGACGTCGATCCCGCCATCGTCAACGCCCTCATCCGCAGCGAGGTTGTCGAGGCCATGCTTGGACACGTCCTGTACGATGGTGCCGCTCCCCCCCCGCCGCTGCCGCCGCCGCAGCCTGCCCTCGCGCGCGCTCCCCCTTCCCCCACAGCGCCGGCCGCCTGCGTCCGAGATGCCTCCCCTGCTGGTTGTCACCGATGTCCAGGCATCGGCCAGTTTCTGATCCAGTCCGACCCCATCGGCATGGCCCTCTCCAAGCTCCCGATCCTAGGGCCGATCCGCGCGCAGCTGGTCGACGCGGCGCGGCGCGAGGTGGACGCTTTGGTCGGCCCGCAGGTCGAGGGGTTCCTCGGCTCCTACTCCGCCGCCGCCGCCGAGTCTGCGGTGTCCTACCTGCTGGCCGAGGACAACAGCCCGAAGCTGCGCGCCGCGCGCCGCCAGCTCGCCTCGAAGCTGCTCAACCGGCCGCTCTGCAAGCTGGTAGCCCCCACGGCTAGAGAGATCACCCGAGATCACGCGAGATCGCCCGAGATCACCCGAGATCGCAAGCTGGCGGCGCATGGCTAGAGAGACCACCCGAGATCGTGAACGTGCCGACGACGTGCCCCGGACGTGTCTTTTTTTTCTCTCTCTTCTCGTGTCTTTGCAGGTGAACGGGTCTGACCTCGAGGCAGCCATCGCACGGGACACGATCTGGGCGGCGGTGCGGCAGTTCAAAATGCCAAACGAGGGCGCGCTGCTCGACCAGCTGTACGGCGAGTTTGGAGACGAGCCCTTCGCGATCTTGCTACCGCGCGACGCGGCAGCCAAGGCGGCGGCGCCGCCCTCGGCCCCGCTCTTCGAGCGCGGCCGCGCCATCCTGCGCGATATCCTCGCTAGCTTCCTCGCGTCGGGCGAGTGGGAGGAGTGGAGACGAAACGGCCCGCTGTCCGAGCCGTTGCCGCCGCCGCGGACGGCGGTGCTGACGCCGCCGGCCGCCGCGGCCGCCGCCGCCGCCGCCGCCGCCGCCGCCGCCGCTGCCTCCGCCGCCGCCGCCGCCGATGCCGATGCCGACACGGACGCCGGCGGCGCGCCCGATTTCGGGGCGATGAGCCGCGCCGATCTTGAGGCATACGCACGCGCCGCGCACGCCGCGGCCGGCCAGCCGCCTCCGCCCGCGCACGGGGCTGGCAGCCGGCACGGGGCAGGCGGTGCGGCGGGGTTGCATGCGGCCGGCGGCGGTGACGAGCCGCGGAGACGGCGCGTCGACTGCAGCGAGAAGCGGCTGGGCGAGTGGGACGGATGGGACTGAGCCGGTGTGGGCGGGCCCCATCGCGCGGTGGGTCGCTCGCGGAGCATGCCTCTCTCTCAGCCCGGTGGTGGCTGGCCTCCTGCGCAACTCCGTCCCTCCCTCCCTGTCATGCCGATGCCGCCGCCGGTGTGTGGCGGCGGTCTCGAGGGCTGGGACGGTCTGGCGGCGTCCGAGGTGCCGGGGGAGAGAGAGGAGGGCGGTGTGTGAGAGAGACGCATAATTACTCGTTTCTTTGTCGCCTGAGCAAAAATGATGAGAGGCTGAGCAAGCGAAATGGGTTAGAAAATAGACGCCGGTCTCCGCCGGACTCTCCGCTCTGCCTCTCCACGGTGCACCTGGCCTCGCAGGCGAGGGGGGCTCAGACCATCTTGATCTTGCCGAAGTCGACGAGGCCGCCCTGCGAGACGAGCCAGCACACCGACTCGATGACGAGCATCGCGCAGAACGGCGTGACGTCGCCCTTGTTCACCATCGCCGGGTTGTTCTTCTTGTTCGTCCAGTGCTCCTCCATCAGCGCGTTCATCGGGAGGAAGACCTGTTGCACAGCCACAGGTTGGTTACGACGAAGACGGCGCCGAGCGTCTTGGCGAGCGTCGTCTTGCCGCCCGTTAGCGCGACGGCGATCTTGAGGGGAGGGCGATCGTGCCGATTAAGGTGCCCCAGCCGTTGCAGATCACCGTCATGCGCGGCGACTGGTTCTCGCTGTCGCCGAGCTTCGTGTCGTGCCACCACGACTGGAGTCCTCGTCCGGCATGACGGTCTTGCCTTCCATGAAGTTGTCGCGGATGCCTCCGAGGAGGAAGAAGAGCGCCTGGGCGGCGACGATCCCGTAGGCGGCGTTGTGCCTGAGGGTAGCATGCACTCAGATGCAGCAGGTCGGCGGCGGGCGGGCTGTGGCGCCAGTGCCTGCACTCAGAGGAGTGTAGGGCGGCGGCGGGCTGCTGGCTGTGGCGCGACGTACGGCATCTTAATGAAGTGGTCGAAATGCGCTTTGCAACGCCCTCGGTCCTCGGGCCCGACGTCTCTCCGCCGCCGCCTCGGCGAATGCCTTCTGGCTCGGCGCTAATGTTCCGTGGAATCGGGGGGGGTTTGCTAAGGTGTAGATCAGTTTCCGTGGAATCGGGTATGATATCGGCCAGATATCGGCTCGGCGTACAACGCCTCCTTCTTCGACGGCGCGTTCGGCGCGATCGCGGCGGCGGGCGCGAACTCGGCGCGCCTGTATGCACGCCGATGGCCGCGCGACGCCGTCGTTCGCCGCCGACGACAGCGTCTCCGGGCCGGGGGGCGCGTCGTACGCCGACGACCTCAAGTCGCTCGCGTCGCTCGCGGCGAAGCACGGCCTCGTGCTCGAGCTGTGCCTGTGGTCGTTCGACATGTACATGTGCAAGAAGGACTTTGACAAAAGGCGGTGCCACGACGACCTGATCTCCGACGCCGCCAAGTCGAAGTCGTACGTGGAGGATCGCGCTGGTGCCGTACCTCAAGGCGCTCGACGGCGCCGAGAACGTCGAACTCGTGATCGAGGTGGTGAACGAGTCTGAGTGGTGCATGAAGGGCTCGTGCAACACGCAGAAGAGCGTCGAGGTGAGCGAGACTCACCGCGATGGTCGCCGAGGCCGTCCACGCCCACTCTTCCTTCAAGGTCACCACCGGACCACCGGCTCGGCGTCGCTGAAGAGGTCGTCGGTGGCGCAGAGCGGGCTGCCTCGCCTCGTACTGGAACGACACGGCGCTCGCCTCCGCGTACCCGTCGGGCAAGAGCGCCGCCCTCGACTTCTAACGTGCACTACTATGATTGGATGTACCGTCGTGGGGCTACGACCCGTGCCGCCTCGAGGCGGAGGCGTGGGCGCTCGACAAGCCGACGGTCATCGCCGAGCTCCCGGCCTCGAGCGCACACTACTCGGCGGCGCAGCTCCTCTCGTGCTCGTCAGACAATGGCTTCGCCGGCGACCTCTTCTGGGCGTACAATGACGCCTCCTTCCCACTCGACAAAGCGGTCGTGCCCGCGATGAAGGACGTCGCCGCCGCCCACGCAGACGCCACCTCGTACAGCGCTCTGCTCAAGTGGCTCGGCGCGCTCAGCACCGCCGCCGCGCCGCCACCGCCGCGCGCGCGGGTGGCGGCCGCGTCGGTCGACGCGGCCGCCGAGGCGACGGTCGAGGCGCCGCCCGCGGCGGCCGCCGCGCCGCGCGCCGCGTCGCGGAAGGCGGCGACGCGTTCGTCAAGCTGCTGCGCCGACTAGAGGGCGAGCGGGTGAGCGTCTGCCGGGTACAGAAACTGAGTTAGGTCTGTGGACGCACCCTGGCCTCGGCGATGTAGCGCGCCAGTTGATCCATCGAACTGGCCGGGTTCGGCAGCCGGCGCCGGCGAGCTTCAAAAGATTGGCGAGCAGCGCGAGCTGCGCGCTGCCGCCGGTGCAGTTGGCCGCCGCCGCCGAGCGCGCGCGCAGCGCGACGACCAGGTCGGACCACTGCTGCCGGAGAGCGCGGGCGGCAGGTGGCCGGCGCGCTTGCGCGCCAGCCCGTCCGCTGCCGGCTCCGCGGCCGCGGTCCATGGCTTGCGCTTGCACCTCTCGAGCCGCAGCAACGCCGGCTACAGTGGCGTGTGCAAGCACCGCCCCTCTGGCCGCTTCGATGCGCGTCGCAAGGTGGATGGCAAGGATGTCTACATCGGCAATTTTGGCACGGCGGTGGAGGCGGCGGTGGCCTATGCGCGATCGGTCGGCGAGTACCAGCCTCAGGCTCAACCTTCGTCGGCGCTCGGCGGAGGGCGTGGCGCCGCGGCACGTGCAGGTCCTCGAGGAGGAGGCGGACGACGAGGACGACGTGACGGCGAGGGCGGAGAGCGAGGGCGGGAGAGGCGAGGCACGGGCGGTCGGCGAGGTGGAGGAGGAGATGGAGGTGGAGGCGCCGGCAGCCGAGGCGGAGGGCTTGCGCTTGCACCTCTCGAGCAGCAGCAGCAGCGGCTACTTAGGCGTATTCGAGCACACTGCTGGCCGCTTCAGGGCGCAGCGCATGATGGCCGGACGGAATGTCCACCTCGGCACCTTCGGCACAGCAGTGGAGGCGGCGGTGGCGTACGCGCGGGCGGTCGGCGAGTACCAGCCTCCGACAGTGGCGACAGAGGCGGAGGGCTTGCGCTTGCATCTCTCGAGCAACAACGCCACCGGCTACAAAGGCGTGTGGCGGCACCCCTCTGGCCGCTTCGTGGCGCAGCGCAAGGTGGGCGGAAGGTATGTCTACTTCGGCCTCTTCGACACGGCGGTGGAGGCGGCGGAGGAGGCGCGGGCGAATGGTGAGTACCAGCCTCAGGCTCAACCTTCGTCGGCGGAGGGCGTGGCGCCGCCGCGGCACGTGCAGGTCCTCGAGGAGGAGGCGGACGACCAGGACGATGTGACGGCCAGGGCGGAGAGCGAGGGCGGGAGCGGCGAGGCACGGGCGGTCGGCGAGGTGGAGGTGGAGGCGCCGGCTGGCAGCCGAGGCGGAGGGCTTGCGCTTGCACCTCTCCAGCAACAGCACCGGGTACAAGGGCGTGCAAATGGCGTCCACTACTGGCCGCTTCCAGGCGCGGTACAGGGTGGACAGAGAGCAGGTCTCCATCGGCTGCTTCGACACGGCGGTGGAGGCGGCGGTGGCGTATGCGCGGCGGTACCAGCCTCCAGCTCAACCTCCTCCGACAGTGGCCACGGAGGCGGAGGGCTTGTGCACCTGTCGAGCGGCAGCAGCAGCTACTCGCCTTGCTTCCTACTCGCCCAATTCACTGTCGCCACCGTCGCTGCCGTCAGAGGAAGCAGGCGTGGGCGGTCGGCTCGCCCACACCTCGATCTTCTTGGGCTCGAACTGGCGCTCCTGGTCGCCGTGGCCCAGCCGGCCGCCACCGCCACAGCCCCAGCTCCAGACAGCGCCGTTGGCGGTGATGGCGAGGCTGTGGCGGGTTCCAGCCGACACGGCGATGACGCGCTGGCCAGCAAAGGCCTCGACCTTCTTGGGCAGCAGCTGCAACTGCGTGTCGTCGTGGCCCAGCCTGCCCCTGCCTCCCCAGCCCCAGCTCCAGACACTGCCGTCGGCTGTGGAGGGTTCCTGCCGACACAGCGACGACGAGCTGCCCAGCCAACGCCTCGATCTTCTTCGGCAGCGGTTGGTGCTGCGCGTCGCCGTGGCCCAGCGAGACGGCCGCGACGCGAGCGATGTTGACGGGGTCGCAGCGAGAGACAACGCGCACGAGGAGGTCCGTGGGGAGGTCGAGGAGGCTGGTGGGCGGCGTGCTTTGCGTGCTGTTTGTCACAGGCACGGGACCGGCGCGCACCGTAAAGAATTCTCGGGAATTCGGTTTCTCTTTTTCATCGGTGTGCCGGTGATAGTACTAGCACGCGCCAGTTCGCACCTGTGTCGAGCCTGTGTGCTGTGAGAGAGAGTTTTGCTGTTTAACATTTAATATTATACTCTTTTTCATCGTTTGATCAGGTGGCGTTTATTTTTGCTTGGCCGGACATCATGATGAAATTCTGCAAAAACCTGACCGGCCCCTGCCCTGCCCCTACCTACCTACCTACCTACCTACCTTACTTATGGGAAACTAAAAAAGAAATCACGGGGTGGGTGAAGGTGGGGTACTATACCAACTAAAGTGATGGCTGGTGGTACTATCCTGCAACCACAGTCCTTCCTGTGACATGGCAACTCTCAAGCCCTACAAAGATCAACGACTTGGGGAGGGTTGACATCGTGATTTGGGCGGAAAAATTCTTTTTCTGCTGTGAAAATTCCGGCGTGAGAGAGGGAAAAACCCGACGGGAGGGCCCAGACCCTACCCTACCTACCCCATCATGATGTCCGGCCAAGCAAAAATAAACGCTGGTTTGATCTGGTTTGATGGCAAGCAGCGATGGTGGACGACGCAGGACGCTGTCGTCGTCTGCAACCAACAAGGTCTTCTCCAGAGCCGTCGCTGCCGGGCTCCGACAGCTTTGTCGCCTGCTTTGAGGCCAATTGCTCGTCGCGCCACGGAGCACGCCTGTACTCCTGGCTGCGGCAGGACGGCAGCGAGGAGGCGGCCCTCTCGTACGGCGAGCTGCGGGAACGGGCCTGCGCGCTCGCTGTCTGTCTGAGGCTGCGGTGGGACGTCCCAGAGCGCGGCCGCGTGATGCTTGTCTACCCGCCTGGTCTCGAGTTCCTGGTGGCCTTCTTTGGTGCTCAGTACGCCGCCGTCATAGCTGTCCCCTACTACCCTCCCGTGCTTCCGACGTCGCCTGCCCCGAGCGCCAGTGCGCGCCGCCGCCTCGCCGACGGCCTCGCCAAGCTGGCGCGGATCGCCGGCGCGGCTGCTCCGTCCGCCTTCCTCTCCAGCCGGAGCTACCTGCGCAGCAAGTGGCTGTGCAGCCTCGTCTGCAGAGAGGAGGCGTGCCGCTGGCCGGAGGAGTGGAGGTGGCACGCGAGCGACGACTCGCTGGCGCCCCCCTCGGGCGAGGAGGAGGCGTGGCTGCACGCCGCGGTTGCCGGCCGGACGAGGCCCGCGGAGTCCGAAATCGCCTTCCTGCAGTTCACTTCGGGGAGCACAGGCAACCCAAAGGGCGTGATGGTCGGCACGCGCAACCTCGTCGCCAACGTGCGCCTGATAATACAGGCCAACGTGCGCGCAGTGCCGGCGGGAGAGCTCGCCATCGTCTCGTGGCTGCCGCAGTACCACGACATGGGCCTCATCGGAGGCTGCCTCTCCGCCGCCCTCTCCGGGTGGAGGGCCGAGCTCTTGTCGCCCTTCGCCTTCCTGCAGCGGCCGCTCCTCTGGCTCCTCGCCATCTCGCGCCTCTCCGACTCGCACCACGTCGTCAGCCCGGCGCCCAACTTCGGGTACGCGCTCTGCGTCCGCCGCGTCAAGGAGGCCGAGCTTAACTAATTAATTAATTAATTGAGTGACTAATTAATTAATGCTCTGCGTCCGCCGCGTCAAGGACGCCGAGCTGCCGCGCCTCGACCTCTCCCGCTGGCGGATAGCGATGAACGGGGCGGAGCCGATCCGCGCGGCGACGCTGCGCGAGTTCGAGGCCAAGTTCGGCCGCGCAGGCTTCGACCCGGCCTCGTGGGCTTGCGTCTTTGGCCTTGCGGAGAACGTGCTCTACGTCGCTGGCTGCGCCGAGCCCGCCCACCTCCTCCGCCTCGACCGCGCTCGCCTCGCCGTCGGGGACGTGCCGCTCCCGCGCGCGTCGCCGGCCGGCGCCTCCCAGGCGCTCGAGGCGTGCGGCCACGCGCTGCTGCCCGAGCGCGAGAGCGGGCAGGCCGTCCGCATCGTCGGAGACGCGCGGGAGGCGCTGCCGGACGGCACGGTCGGCGAGGTGTGGGTGCGGGGTCCATCGGTGGCGCGCGGGTACTGGCAGCTGGAGGAGCTGTCGCGGGAGACGTTCTGCGCCACACTCGCGGGCAGCAGCGAGGGGCAGAGCGGCGAGAGCGGCTGCGGCGCAGACTCGTACCTGCGGACGGGTTCCTCTCCTCCCCTCTCCTCCCCTCTCCCCCGCCTCTCCTCTCGTCCTCCGTCTCGCCGCGAGTCCAGCTCACTGCGCCCAGGCGACCTCGGCCTGCTCTGGGAGGGGCGGCTCTACATCGTCGGCCGGATCAAGGACGTGCTCACCATCAAGGGGCGGACGCTGCACGCGCACGACATCGAGGTGTGCGCCGAGCGCGGCAGCGACGCGCTGCGGCTCGGCTGCTGCGCCGCCTTCCCCGTCCTCGGCGACGATGGCGACGAGGCGCTCGTCCTGATGGCGGAGCTGCGCGAGGAGGTGCTGCCGCGCCACTTAATAATAATTAATTGATTAGTTGAGTGACTGATGAATTAATTTGGCGGAGCTGCGCGAGGAGGTGCTACGCCGCCGCTGGGGGAGGGGCGCCGCCGGCGCAGAGGCGGCGCGGGCGTGCGCCGCCGTCGCGGCGCAGGTGGCGAGTGCGGTGGGCGAGGGCGAGGGGGTGAGGCCGACGGTCGTCGTGCTGCTCGCGCCGCGCTCGATCCTCAAGACAACCTCGGGCAAGCTGCGGCGGCGCGAGCTGCGCCTCGCGTACGACCAGCTGCTGGCGGAGCACGCCGGCGGAGGCGAGGGCGCAGGCGGCGGCGGCGGCGGCGGACGGGCGCCTCTCCTGCCGAGAGAGGCGGCGCTGCACATCTGGCGCGACGGCGGCGGCGAGCCCACAGGGGCGGCTGCGGCGGGTGCGGCGGCGGGTGCGGTGGCGGGTGCGGCGGCGGGTGCGGGAGCGGGGCTCGAGCCCGCGGCGAAGGCGCTCGCCTCTGCGGACAGCCGCAGAGGCGTGAGAAAGGGATTGCTTTCGCAGCGAGGTGGCGCGGGCGGCGGCGAGGGCTGCGGCGCGGTGTTCTGCGACAGAGAAGGAGCGGAGCCGCTTCGGGTGGTTGCGGACCTGAGCGACCTCCGAGAGACGAGGGAGGTCGCCGCCTCGTTCGCCTCGAGCGAGCTCGCGCTTAATTAATTAATTAATTAATTGAGTGACTAATTAATTAATAGGTCGCCGCCTCGTTCGCCTCGAGCGAGCTCGCGCTGAGCGAGGAGATCCTCGACGCGTCCGTCTGCGCCGAGACGCCGGCGGACATGTCGTGGGCTCTGCGCGAGTCGTGGGCGGTGGCGTGGTCGCTGGCGTACGCGAAGGAGGGCGACGAGGCGAGCCTAGCAGCCGTGCAGCTTTACGGCGCGACTCTCGTCCGGCGGGCGGGGGAGGAGGAGGACGCGGAGGCGGAGGATGGGGAGGCGGAGGCGGAGGCTCGTGGCGGCACCGCAGGCTGCCATGGCGATGCCTTCTCTCCCGCTCTCCTAGCTGCAGAGGGGCGCGCTGTGCAGTAGTGGGCGCAGCTGAGGCTGGGGAGACAACATGATGTCGCACGTATCACACACGAGAGATGCCTCAACAGACAGAACGAAGCAGTATTTACAGAAGATTAGTGTAGTGGACTTTGTTAGTAGTAGACGTCTGGCCGAAGGCTCATCCAGCCATATCTCGTGGTGTGTGCACTGCCCAGTGTGGTTTCTTTATCTACATCGATGTAGGTCACGAGGCCCCGCCGTGCAGGGCGCTACGGGCTCCGGCCGGACGTGGCAGCGGCGGAGCGTCGCGACTCCGCCCTTTTTTCGCCCAACACGCTATCCACCGTCACCGACCCTGCCGCCAGCGGCGCGGCTTCGCGCCGCGCGCGCTCACGCTAGGGCGCTCGCTCACCGCATCTCGGTTTGTGCATTGAGCTCTGAGGCCCCCATCACGCCGGGGATCCACGGCCGGCGAGGCGTCCCGCCGGAGGCCAGGATTGAGGCACCTGCGCCGTCGTCGGCGAGACCCTCGCCATCACCAGCCTCTACCTGGGAATACCGCATCCGCATTCCCGCTCATCGCTTTGCGCATTCCGCAGATCCCTCAGGGAGACGCCTTCCTCCCTGGACGCGTTCCCCCCTGGGGGTCAACTCGAGCGGCCCCTATCTTGGCTCGGCCGAGCACGCCTGCCAGCGCACCTTCGAGTACTTACGGCAACTACCCCCACCGCGGTCTTGAGCCCGCCGCGCGCAACCCGCATCCGCAGCAGGACTGCCTGCAACCGTCGTGCAGCCCCACTACCTTCGATTGTGGGGGCAGGGATTGAGGACCCCTGTGCTATTTGTCCCGATATGTGGTGTTACTCGACTAGAGCCGTACGTCGCGACTCGTCGAGGGGGGGGACGTCTGGCCGAAGGCTCATCCAGCCATATCTCGTGGTGTGTGCACTGCCCAGTGTGGTTTCTTTATCTACATCGATGTAGGTCACGAGGCCCCGCCGTGCAGGGCGCTACGGGCTCCGGCCGGACGGTAGAGGGTAGCGAGAGGGCTGCAAGACTAAAGACCGAGAGCGAGACGGATAAAATGCTGGGTTGACGGAAATCGAGGGACGCGACCCACTTCGCCACAGACGGTCCCGCGCCTCGCCGCTAAGTTTGCGGCACGCCCCGCACCGTCCGCTGTGCCGCGTTTTTTGTCCGGAGTGAAAAGTCCAACGCGCTCGTCGGTGGCGGCTTCCCTCAACCTGCGCCACGCTCGGCGAACCTCGACAGCGCTTTCGGTGGCATGCAGCTCTTTGCGACAGAAGCCTGGAGAGCAGCTCCTCTGCTGCTCACACACTCTGCACAGCTGACACAGCCTACTGTGCGGCTGCCACAGCTGTGACAGCGATGGGCTCGCCCTCACTGGCCCTCAGTCACTTGTGCTGCGGCTTGTGTGAGCGACACTGCTCGGCGACTGCCGGCACACTGTGAGACCATGGGTGTGAGGTAAAACCACGCTACCAGCGCTTGGTCACATCGGCCCCGAGGTCAGATCCATCTACTCTGTTGATGACAAGACTTGTCTACCGGCTGGAGCCGAGCAGGAGGGCCCGGCGCACAACCCCTTGGTCAACTCACCCTCCACACCCCGTAGCGGGATCGTAGGAGCAGCCCGCGGGCGGTACGATGTGTAAAGCTGACGCGAGGGTTAAAAGAAATCAGATACCAAATCATGTGATCGTGAGGCAGTCAATTTCGATCTCCTGAGCTACTCGCCGAGAAACGACTCGCCTTGCTTCCTACTCGTCCAATGCACTGTCGCCACCGTCGCTGCTGTCCTCGTCTCCGTCAGAGGAAGCAGGCGTGGGCGGTCGGCTCGCCCACACCTCGATCTTCATGGGCATCTCTGGACAGGGTGGCCCGCCACAACGACCCCTGGAATTGCGACTCGCCGCTTTCCTCCCGCTGTGATTCTGTGTGAGCTCTGTGTCTTGATTTGCCAACAATATACCTACAACCTCAGTATATCTCTCTATACCTAGGTAGGTAGGTAGAAAGATGAACAACAGTCAGGCTCGGACTGGACACCAGCGCGGTATGGGTGGACGCGGGACAGATGATGACGACACGCACGAGCGACACACAGACACAAACAAGCTCACAAGACACACCTAACACAAAAGTAGAAAGATAGCCAAAAGTGGAAAAAGAAAATAGTTCCCAGGATCTTGTCGCGCGTGCGGATCTCAATGGGCGGATGTGCACGGTCGATAGCTTCGACGAGGCTACCTCTAGCGCTCGCTGCGCGGTGAGCGTTTCTGGAGGAGAGCTTCAAGTCTGGATCAAGCCCGAGAACTTGCTCGAGACTCTGCCCGATGAGTTTGCGCATGCCGCGCAAGTAGGAGATGAAGCGACTGTGCATGAGTGGTTGACCGACGGTGGCGACGTCGACGCACCCTGGTTCAACCCCGAAATCAACGGGCACGGCTTCACGCTGCTCATGCTGGCGTGCAGCAAGGGGCACGAGCGCCTCGTCGCCCGTCTGCTGAAGTGTGGCGCAGACGCGAACGCGCTCAACGACGGGGGCGTCGATCCGCTCATGCACGCCGCGGTGTGCATGGAGCCCGGATGGGCAGCGTGCCTGAAGCTCCTTCTCAAAGCAAAGGCGCGGCCTGATTGGTTCTCCGACGCAGGCGGCTCTGCTCGAGGCACAATCAGGATGAAGCTGCTATTGCGGGCGCCAACCGCCAGGCTCCGTGCCCCACCTACCTACCTATTCCCAGGCCGCGCAGCGAAGCGAAAAAATACCCGTTAGCCCTCTGTGAATAGGCTCCCAGCGCCCGCCGCGCGCCGGCTTGTACCGCGGTGCGCGCCGCTCGCGAGCATGGCCTACTGGGCGACTCGTCTGGCATGGCCCCCCGTTCGCGGCTAAACGCGCCGTCTCCCGCGCGAGCGAAGCGGTTTTTATACCCCCCCCCCCCCCACCACCACCACCTACCTACCTATTGCGGGGCCCTCTGGGGCGGTCAAAACCGGGCCTACCTACCTATTGCATAGGGTCTAACCGTGGTAAACAGACCCCCTGTCTGGGTAGGAGCTGGAACCCTCCGAATGGGTACCCTCCCCGTGTGCAACCGAATGGGTACCCTCCCCGTGTGTGTCTCCCCGAATGGGTACCAGCACCGAATGGGTACCCTCCCCGTGTGTGTCGCGCGCCTTGCGGGGGGGGCGCGGAAAAGAGGAACCTCTTAGCGCCATCGCCACGGTGCTGCAAGCGCCGGGCGACGACGGCTTACCGCCTCCCGGTCCCCCTCGGCACACCTCCGCTGCTTAATGTTTGGCGACTCGAACCCGTGAAGCTTCCCCGTGCGCGGGTTACCCCGCACACGGGTCAGCCTGCCAGCCACGTATCCACGCAAGCGTGGTCCGCGCGCATGGCATACAGGCGTTCCCCATTCTCTTCGCTGCCCCCGGCCATGAGCGGCGCCATCAGCCCGACCTTGCTCGCCGAGCTGGCCAACGGCAACCTGACCTTGCTGCGCGCCCTCCTCGCCGGGCGGACGCGCGGCCCAGCGCTCACGGCCGAGCTCGACGCGCGCCTCGAGGCCGCGAACCACTGTACGCTGCTGATTATCGCAGCTCAGCACGGGCAGGCCGACGCCGTGCGGCTGCTGCTCGAGAGCGGCGCGAGCGTGGGGGCGACGACGGGCATTGGCTCCACGCCGCTGTTCATCGCGTGCCAGAACGGCCACCTCGAGTGCGCCCAGCTGCTCCTCGGCGCCAGCGCGGCGGTCAACCAAGCCAAGGCAGACGGCGCCACGCCGCTGTTCATGGCGTGCCAGAAGGGCCAGCTCGAGTGCGTGCGGCTGCTTCTCGGCGCCAGCGCGGCGGTCAACCAAGCCAGGGATGGCGGTGCCACGCCGCTGTTCATAGCGTGCCAGGAGGGCCACCTCGAATGCGCCCAGCTGCTTCTCGGCGCCAGCGCGGCGATCAACCAAGCCAGGAACAGCGGCGCCACGCCGCTGTTCATCGCGTGCGAGGAGGGCCACCTCGAGTGCGCACGGCTGCTTCTCGAGGCCAGCGCGGCGGTCAACCAAGCAGACGCTGACGGCTTCACGCCGCTGTACATTGCGTGCTTCAAGGGCAACGTCGAGATCGGCCAGCTGCTCCTCGAGGCCAGCGCGGCGGTCGACCAAGCCGCGAACGGTGGCGCCACGCCGCTGTTCATGGCGTGCCAGACGGGCCAGCTCGAGTGCGCCCAGCTGCTCCTCGAGGCCGGCGCAGCGGTCAACCAAGCCGAGCAGGATGGCGCCACGCCGTTGTTCATCGCGTGCCAGAAGGGCCAGCTCGAGTGCGCGCGGCTGCTTCTCGGCGCAAGCGCGGCGGTCGACCAAGCCAGGGACGGCGACGGCTCCACCGCGCTGGCCATCGCATGCCATAAGGGCCACGACGACATCGTCCGGCTGCTCCTCGGCGCCGGCGCGGCGGTCAACCAAGCCAAGCACGGCGGCACCACGCCGCTGTACATCGCGTGCGAGAAGGGCCACCTCGAGTGCGCCCAGCTGCTCCTCGAGGCTAGCGCGGCGGTCGACCAAGCTGCGGGCGGCGGCTGGACGCCGCTGCACGTTGCGTGCCTGGAGGGCCACCCCGCCGTCGTGCTCTGCCTGCTGCGGGCGGGCGCTGAGACGGCGGCGCGCACTGCGAGTGGCGAGACGGCGCTGCAGCTTGCCAAGGAGGACGGCCACACCGAGTGCGAGCGCGCTTTGGAGGCGGCGGCAGAGGCAGATGCGGCGCGGCACGCTGAGGAGCTGCTGGCGGAGGAGGAGGCGGAGGCACGCGCCAAGGAGAAGAAGAAGGCCAAGAAGAAGGGCAAGAAGAAGAAGCAGGGCGGTGGGGGCGGCGCTGGGCCGTCGCAAGAGCCCGAGGCGCCGGCGGTTGAGGCGGCGGGGGCGGTGGCGGCGGAGGAGGAGGCGGAGCTTGCGGCGGCGCTTGAGGAGAACGCGAGGCTGGAGGAGGGGAGGCGGGCGGCGGAGGAGCAAGGGCCGTCCTCGGCTGCAGAGGCGCCGGCTCCGAGGGAGGAGGAGCCGCCGGCCGACTTCATCTGCCCGATCACGACCGAGCTCATGAGTGACCCGGTGATGGCGGCGGACGGGCATTCGTACGAGCGGTCGGCGATCAAGCGCTGGCTCGCGACCAAGTCGACGAGCCCGATGACGGGCGAGGCGCTCGTGCACAGCTTCCTCGCCCCCAACCACACGCTGCGCCGGCAGATCCGGGAGTGGCAGCAGGCGGCTTGATCGCCGGCTCGGTCGAGCGGGGTGGGTGTGGGCTGTGGCGCGGCCACTGGTTGGTCTTCCTCTCCGCCGGCTCTGCCGACTGCGCCGGTGCGGCAAGGGCTCGGTCGACCCAAGGCGGCCGGGTGAACGCAGGCCGAGTGGCGATCACACTGCCGCAGCCAGGGAGTTACAAGGTGTGCCATTCGGCGTTGCCCGCCCCCACCACGGACGCTCACTTTGCCTTCCTCTCGAATGTGATCCTGGACGTGCTTTCGGGGTCGCCACCGCCGTCGCCACCTGTGCGATCGAATGCCATCTCCGACGAGGCCAAGGTAGCCATCATCGCCGGCTCCACAGGCGGCGCACTCGTGCTCCTCCTCATCGGCCTCATTGGTCTCGTGTTCTGGCGACGCAAGCCAGCGCATGTGGCGCGTCGCACCGAGCATCGCGTCGCCACGAGGGGGCTTCTCAAGCCCGCCGAGATTGGCATGGCACCACTCCAAGTGCGCGACTTGCCGAGCGCCTGGTGTCTCGCAGGGGCACCGGGGTGGTCGAGGTCACGATGGAGTCGGCGTAGCCGGAGAAGGCGACCGGGTAGCGACCAGGAGGGGTGCGGGTCCTGATCGTGTGCGGCGCCAAAGTGGCCAGTGCAATGGGAGGGGGAGGGGGAAGTGACGGACACATAGAGGTGTTGTGTGTGAGGGGCGTCGAGTGCAAGGTGTGCTCTCGATTCGAATCCTCGAGGCGTGAACAGTTGTGCTGTCGAGGGGCTGCCGCCTGTGTTTGTGTGTGTGTCATGGCCGCGAGCATGTTGAGCTCGGGATCGGGCCGGGTGGACGGGCTTGGAGCGGGCCGGGGGGCCGCGGGGCCGGGAGTAACCGTAGTCTCCGCTCTCCGGTCGAAGCTGTCGCACTGTTCGGCGGGACGAGACCGTTGATCAAGATTTCGGCTGACAGAGAGTAACGTAAAAAACCCACACGCCACAGCCACACACCCGCGCCGGTGCAAACCACGCTCTGGCGCACAACCCCTGTGCAACTCAGGGTCCGCTCCCTTTACGCTCTCGTTCGGGACGGAGCTCGGAGGAAACGCTGATCGCTGTTAACGTTTTCTGCCAGGTCCGAATGGCTCACCGTGTAGTCGGCCCGCCGCGCATCTTCTGCCAGTCCGCCCACTCGAGGTTCGTCGCCGGGTTGGGCGCCCACTGCGCCGCGCGCTTGGACGTCGAGAGCGAGTGCGCCCCGCCGCCGCCGCCGCCGCCAGCCGGCGCGTCGCCCTGCACGGCCTTGCTGCAGCGGCGCATCAGATCGGGGACGAGGCCGTAGAACCCGCAGAGCAGGTGCTCCGCCGTCTCCAGGTCGTACGTCCGCCCACGCGCCAGCCCGTCCCACGCATCGGCGAGTCCCATCCGCGAGAGAGCCTGCGGCCAGTCGGCGACGATGCGCCGTGCTCGCGCGAGCGTCTCGCCCTGCTTCGCGTCCGTGTCCTTGTCGAGCACCGCGCGCGCCTCGGCGCAGCCGTCCATCAGCAGCGCGCCCTTGCGTGCGCCCGGCCCAAAGAGGGCAAACTTCTCCCTCGTCTCGGCCGCCAGCCCAAGAGGCAGCGCCGTCGGCTCCACCTCGCCAACCATCACCAGGTCTGACCAGATCTGCCACGCGACAAACGGCCCCACCGTGTCCAGCCGCTGCAGCCCATCCACACCGAGCGCCTCCGAAGCGCTCCCCGCCCCGGCGATCGCCGCCGAGAGACGCCGCAGCCCCGCCGCCTTTGCGGTGGCGAGCTGCCGCAGCATGCACAGCACACGCTCCCTCGACTGCACCTGGTGCTCGCCCGTCATCACGCCGCGCCCCGCCGCCGCCTCTGCGCTGATGAAGGCGCCGAAGTCGCGCATCTCGCTCGGCAGCGGCAGCCGCGCCGTGCAGGGCTCCGGCGGCGGCGCCGGCCGCCCGTGCACCCAGGCCCACTTGTCGCGAACGCCGTTGCGGCCGAACTCGGTCACGCCGCTGGCGGCGATCGCAAAGGCGTCGGTCCGGGCGGCGTAGACCTCCTCCTCGTACTCGCTCTGCCACGGCCACCCCTTGCCCTTGCTCGCGACGAGGGAGCGCAGCGCCGCCCACCGCGAAAAGGTGGAGAGCCGGTTGAAGGTCCGATAGACGGTCGCCCCCCAGAGCAGCAGCTCGGTGCGCGAGAGGCCCTCGTCCAACGCGTGGTCGGCGAGCAGCGGCGCCATCCGCGCGAAGCCGAGCGAGCCGCGGTCGTCGCAGCGCCACAGGACAGGACCCGGGTTGCCGCGCGCGTACGGCGGCGTCCTGCCGTCCTCGAAGCGTCGCGCGGCCGCCTCGAGCGACGTGAAGTTGTACCAGACGAAGGCCTGCAGCCACTCCTCCCTGCCGACGAAGAAGGGTACGAAGGCGGCGTCGGTCGAGCACCGCTGCGAATGCGGGCACGTCGGCCACGCCATCGCCGCCTCTCGTTCGGTCCACCACTGCTGGGGCGCGACGTCCGGCGGCGGCGGTGCGCGCAGCGCGCAGCAGGCATGGATAGTGATTTTGCGGCGCAGCTGCTTGTCGTAGCATTTCAGCAGCTGCCCAGTGTCGAGCTCTGGATTGCGCCCGCAGGCGGCGCACACCACGCACGCGCTGTGGCCGCTCTTCGCCGCCCTCTCTGGGAGACTGTCACGTGCGATTGCCTGCGCCGGTGTTGTGCGCCGCCTCTTCAGGCTTGGAACCTCGGTGGAGCAGGGGCTCATGCTGCTCGTCGCCGCGAATGGTTGGCAAGGTTGTCGTCGACGAGCCGGCGTGAACACGACTAACTGACGGATCCGCTCCTGACAGTCACGCGCCGCGTGCGACTGTCTTTGTAAAAAAGTGGAATCAGGTTGTGAATGAGCTTGCCTGTGGCGGCGGGCTGCGAGAGACGTTCATCGGCACGGCGGTGAACGCCAGCTCGTCAATCATGCGCGGCAAGTTCGATTTCGACGAGTCCGAGCTACCGGTGAGCACGTCGCGGCACCGGTGAGGCAGGGCACGGCGAAGAGGAGGAGCGCCATATACCAGGGCTCTGGTTGGCGTGCTCGCGAGTCGTAGTGAGGCGGGAGGACGGCGAAAAAACCGGGAAAAAGAATTCTTTTAAAAAAATCTTTTTCTCGCGATGTCCACCCCGCCGCGCGCGCCGCCTCGCCGCCTCCTCCACCGCCGCTCCCTCTCCAGACACGCCGCCGCCCACCCGCCTCCTCGACCTCCCCACGGAGCTCCTCGTGCGCGCCCTCTCTCGCTGCGACCCCGCCGACATCGCTCGCGTCGCGGCCGTCTCGCTGCTCTTCCACGTCTCGCTTGCGCTGGAGGGCATCCGCTTGTGGGCGCAAGAGCGCGGCTTCGAGCTGCCGGCGCTGCCAGAGGGCGAGAGCTGCGCCGTGCGGTGGCTGTGCTTCGCTGCGCTGCTGTGCGAGTCCAACCCGCCGGCGAGGGCGGCGGCAGGGCGAACGGCACAGCGTCTTCATCGTCGGCGAGGGGCGGCTCTCGTCGTGCGGCTGCCCGCCGGATCCCGTCCCAGGGCTGCTCGGCCACGGCGAGGGCGTGACGCAGCTCAACACGCCAACCCGCCTCCCCTCCCCGCTGGGTGGCGAGCGCGCCGTGAGCGTGTCGGCAGCGCCTTGAGGTGGCAGTCGTACTTGAGGAGCAGGTACGCGTTGTACGGCACAACCCACGAGTTGTCGATGAGCCGCACGCGCTCCGTGTACGTGTTCTTGGCGTTGCGCGTCTTGTACTCGTATGTGTCGTGCGCGCCGCCCTGCCCCGGAGCGCGGCGGCGGTAGCGCGGGTAGATCTCGCTCTCGGACCACGTCGTCGCGCGCTGGAACTCCTTGGGGAAGTGCTTCTCGAACTTGCCGTCCTTCATGCACTTAGCCTTTGGGTTGGCGGCGCCGCAAACACGGTGGAGCATGTGCTGCTTGACGAGGCGGTCGAGGCGCGCGAAGGTCGCGAGCGCGGCCTGGTACGCCTCAGCGTCGCCGGCGAAGTCCTCCTCGCGCGGCTTGGTCGGCAGCTCCGCGCTCACGATCTCGTCGATCTCGTCCGCGGTCTTCAGGCGGTCCTCGGGCTTGAGGATCACGAGGATGTGCGCGTGCGGCAGCCCGCGCTTCTGGAACTCGACGACGTGCAAGTGCGCGATCGAGCGGCCGAGCACGCCGTCAAAGTAGAGCTCGTGGAGGAGCGCGTCCAGCTTCAGCTTGAACACACGGTCGACCAGATCCGGGCGGTCGGGCGCCTCGAAGCCCGGCGGCAGCGCGTCCTGGATCTCGCGCCAGCCCGGGTTGCACGTCATCGTCAGAAAGAAGCTCGGGCGGCCGTGCTTGCGGACCACGGCCATCGCGTCCTGGTACCGCTGGTGCATGTTGCGCGGCCCGCCTGAGAACGTGGCGGGGAGGATCACGCGCTTGCCCGCCTGCACCGCGTCGCCCGTCGTGTGGTCGTGGGCGGTGACGGCGTCGCGCAAGTTCTTGTACAGGTCCGCGCGGATCGTCGCCTGGTTGTTGCTCACCCAGCGGAGCCGCTGCGTCTCGACCTTGGCGTACGACATGCAGACGTACTCCTGGAACAGGCGCGTAGCACGAAAGAGCGCCTCAGGCGCCTTCGGGTCCGGCGCGCGCTGGTGCAGGCGGTGCGCGTAAAATTGGCGCGTGCTGAGCTGGCGCGGCTTTTTTCGACGAGGCGCACCCGCAGAAGGCGCCGCCGCAGGACGATGGCTTCTAAGGAAGCCGTCGTCTGCGCCTTGTCTGTCGTGTGAATCGTGCGTGTCCCACGGCGTGTACGGTGAGCCGGTGTGTGTGCCAGTCCGCGCCAGTCCGCGCCCTTGTCGTGCCAGTGTGCTGTGAGGGCGCGATTAAGAATTCTTTTTTATTCGCGCGGTTGGAAAAGTCAGTGCGATGTCGGCCCGCCTCGAGGCTCCCGACGTCTCCAGCTGCCGCTCAAACAAGGAGAAGCTGGCGGTGCTGCGTGCCTACCGCCAGTACAACGAGGAGCGAGACCGCGCCGCCGCGACGCACATCATCCGCGAGAAGCTCGACTTTTCGGCGGGGCCGCCCGACCTGACAAACGTGCCGCAGACCTACGCGCTCGAGCTGCTTCGCGCGTACCGCAAGTGGCTGGACGAGCGCGCCGGCTACGACGCCGCCGCCTCCGCCGTCGCCGCCGCCGACACGCAGCCCGTCTTTGGCCAGGCCATGCCGCTCAAACGGCCGGCGACGGCGCGGCCACAGCCGGCGGCTCCGTCGTGGTGGGGCGACGAGGCGCCGCGTCCGCCGCAGTCAGCAGGAGCCGCGCCGCCAGCCGAGGCTGGCCACGCCTCCGGCGCCGCCACGGACGCTGCATCAGTCGCTCCGTCCGATGTCTGCGTCGACGGCACCGCCACCGCTGCACCGCCGTGCGAGGGAGAAGCGCTGGCGGGGCCGCCGGCGACCCCCGCGGGCCGGCCGAGCACCGCGCCGCGCGTCAACATGCACAACTACCTCGACGCGCCCCGCGAGTCGATGTATGCGCAGGTGACGCTTCCGAGAGGCTTCCGGCGGCCGCGTCACCCGCTGGCCGCACCCACCTGCCGCATATGCTGAGAATCCGCGCGTCCACTGTGGGTTCCACCTCCCTGGGGGATCCGTGGGGGATCCCCTACGCCACACTGGAGCCGAATCACACTGCTGTGAACAGGTGCCGAACCCATACTGTGACCTGGTAGCATATGGGGTACTCCCCAGGGGTCCCCTACCCCCGCACTGGCTGGGAACAGTCCCCGCACCCATACTGTGACCTGGTAGCATATGGGCTGGGGCGATGGCTGCCCTCGCCTCGCTGGGGGATCGCCACGACGGCCCTCCCGCGGGCTCTGCTGCCGCCGACCCCCTCCGTCCCCTTCGCAGACGCCGCACAGCACCGCCGTGCCCTGGCTGGAGCAGACGCTGCCAAAGCCTCGGCCGCAGGGGATACGTGTGCTGCAGGTGCGGTCTCCCGCAGTCTCCCGCAGTCTCCCGCAATCTCCTGCAATCTCCCGCAGGTCCACCTCGCCGAGCACTCTCCCGCAAACTCCCGCACTCTCCCGCAATCTCCCGCACTCTCCCGCAATCTCCCGCACTCTCCCGCAATCTCCCGCAATCTCCCGCACTCTCCCGCAATCTCCAGGTGGCCGCCGCACAGGACCGGCTCGTGCCTGACTCGGTCGGCGCCCCAGCTGTGACCACCCTCCCCCCAGGAACCTTCTAGGAACCCTCTAGGAACCGTCTAGGAACCTTCTCGTAGGTCGGCGCCGGCCTGACTACCCTTCCCTCGGCCGAGCTGCGGCGCGACGTCCTCTTCCGGCGATCGCCGCACGCCTTGCGTTTTCAGCGCGCTGTTTCTTCTTCGTAGGCGCGACTTCCTCCTTCCGGCAGCCGCCGCAACGCCTTGCGTTTTGACGGCGCTGTTTCTTCTTCGTAGGCGCGACTTCCTCTTCCGCCGGCCGCCGCACGCGCCCGCGCGACCCGACGAGCACGCCGACAGCGCTCTGCTCGTCTCCCGCTCTCTGCCCATCTCTCGCCCACCTCTCGCCCCTCTCTCCCGCTAGGTGCGCCTCCCCTCCCCCGCAGAGTGCGATCTCAAGCCCTCTCTCGGCCAGGGTCCCAACTGTTTCCGGGGTGTGGTATGGTGCCCTCGGCCAACCCACCTCGAGACCATACCCCCGCCTTTTGGAAGGCCTGCTTGGGGTACGGTAGGGCTAGCCTTGGGCGGTCAGGACCATACCCCCCCCCCCCCTTTGGGCCGCCGAGGCTACCATACCATACCCCGGAAAGAGTTGGAACCCAGCTCTCCCCTCCCCTCCCCTTAGGCACACCGACCGCAGGGTCCTCCTCGTCGACGTCCCAGTCTCACACGTTGATGGGCGCGACGCGTGGCGCGCAGAGGTCGACGGCTTGCGCGAGGCGCGGATGGCCGCGTCGGACCCGTGTCTCCCCACCTCTCCCCCCCTCTCCCCCCGTAGGTCGACGGCTTGCGCGAGGCGCGGATGGCCGCGTCGGACCGCGCCTGCACCGCGCGGCTAGACGCGTC
>NW_005195736.1:399486-400465 GCF_000372725.1 Emiliania huxleyi CCMP1516
AGAGAGAGAGAGAGAGAGAGAGAGAGAGAGAGAGAGAGAGAGAGAGAGAGAGAGAGAGAGAGAGAGAGAGAGAGAGAGAGAGAGAGAGAGAGAGAGAGGCCGACCCCCTCCGTCCCCTTCGCAGACGCCACACAGCAACGCCGTGCCCTGGCTGGAGCAGACGCTGCCAAAGCCTCGGCCGCAGGGGATACGTGTGATGCAGGTGCGATCTCCCGCAGTCTCCCGCAGTCTCCCGCAGTCTCCCGCAATCTCCCGCAAACTCCCGCAATCTCCCGCACTCTCCCGCAATATCCCGCAGGTCCACCTCGCCGAGCACTCTCCCGCACTCTCCCGCACTCTCCCGCAATCTCCCGCAATCTCCCGCAATCTCCAGGTGGCCGCCGCACAGGACCGGCTCGTGCCTGACTCGGTCGGCGCCCCAGCTGTGACCACCCTCCCCCCAGGACCCTTCCAGGAACCTTCCAGGAACCTTCTAGGAACCTTCTCGTAGGTCGGCGCCGGCCTGACTACCCTTCCCTCGGCCGAGCTGCGGCGCGACGTCCTCTTCCGGCGATCGCCGCAACGCCTTGCGTTTTGACGGCGCTGTTTCCTCTTCGTAGGCGCGACTTCCTCCTTCCGGCAGCCGCCGCAACGCCTCGCGTTTTGACGCCGCTGTTTCTTCTTCGTAGGCGCGACTTCCTCTTCCGCCGGCCGCCGCACGCGCCCGCGCGACCCGACGAGCACGCCGACAGCCCTCTGCTCGTCTCCCGCTCTCTGCCCATCTCTCGCCCACCTCTCGCCCCTCTCTCGCGCTAGGTGCGCCTCCCCGCCCCCGCAGAGTGCGATCTCAAGCCCTCTCTCGGCCGGGGTCCCAACTGTTGCCGGGGTGTGGTATGGTGCCCTCGGCCAACCCACCTCTTGGAAGGCCTGCTTGGGGTACGGGCAGGGCTAGCCTTGGGCGGTCAGGACCTTACCCCCCCCCCCCTTTGGGCCGCCGAGG
>NW_005195736.1:400565-401814 GCF_000372725.1 Emiliania huxleyi CCMP1516
GGGCGGCGGCGTGTCTTGCGAAGGCCCGCCCTTGCCGCGGCGAGGCGGGGCGCGATCGGCGTGGGGAGTATTGCGAGAAACAAGAAAATATCCGGCATGAGCGCTGGCTGTCAGGCTGTGCTGTCAGACGTAGGGCCGGTGCTGGCAGGTGCTGTGTCAGGTGGTGCTGTCGGGGTGCTGTCAGGCTCTGACACACACCAGCCACACCTAAAGTACGTATGACACTATCAAGAGGAGACCAGCAGGACTCTTCTACACATACTCTAGTCTCTACTCTGCCGGGGTCCCCCACCATCTTTTTCATGGTGGACTTCACCATCTTCTTGTCTGCCGCACTGAGAGAATAGCAGAGAGGCAGGCTGTGGAGTGCTTCTTCAGGCAAGGTGTACCTGGTAGTTGCTGGTCCAGCGGAAGGCCTGCCCATCGTTGTCGCTCGTCAGCTTGTAGTACTTGCACGCTCTGTTCGGGTAGCGCGGGCCGTCTGGGGGGGTAGACCGTCACCCTTCACGACCTCACGGTACCACCGAAGGATAAAGGGTTCCTTGGGGTCGTTGATGAAGACCCCGTTGCTGCGCTGACTCATCAAGAGCTGGCGCAGAGGTACTTCGCGCTCGAGCTGCCAGTGGCGCGGCGCGCGTCTACCGTGCCGTCCTCGGCGACGGCCACCTGCTCGATGTTGTCGATTGGCAAAGACCTTGGAGCTGTCCTCCATGGTGAAGAGCACCGCAACTGCGAAGAGAAAGAGAAGAGGGAGAGATGAGGAGATGCACGTCTTATGTGTGTGTGTGACAGGCGGGCAAGGGCGTGGTCACCGTCATCATCATCCATGTCGAAGTCGAGCTAATTCCTAGATACCCATGACCAAGTGATTGTTTGTTTTGTGAGTAAGTGAGTTTCGTTGACGAAACCACGACGACACACCAGCGACTCGCATCGGTTGCCTCGATGAACGGCGGAATTATTCTCGCGTCCACACCACACCTGGCTACAACGTGGACATGCCCATAGCTGGGCGACACTACTATAGGCCACGCAGAGAGAGAGAGAGAGAGAGAGAGAGAGAGAGAGAGAGAGAGAGAGAGAGAGAGAGAGAGAGAGAGAGAGAGAGAGAGAGAGAGAGAGAGAGAGAGAGAGAGAGAGAGAGAGAGAGAGAGAGAGAGAGAGAGAGAGAGAGAGAGAGAGAGAGAGTTTGAAACCAACAAGAAATCACGACTCTCACAGTGATTTGTGCTAGTGAGGACAGATACAC